>NC_041357.1:25976094-26201094 GCF_900634415.1 Cottoperca gobio
ATAAGAAATAACTCACCGGGGTAGATAACGTGACTGAGCTCTAAACTCTTCAACTCAGAATCTCATGTAACAGCAGACGTGTGACTCAAGTCATTGGGTCCACGTCTCAAGCAAGTGTCAAGTCAGTCACAGGTTAAGTCAGGTCAAGGCAAGTCGAGTCATAAGTCAAGTCACCCCTTCAAAAGTCCTTTGAGTCGTCAAGTCTTTGACTTCCAAGTCGAGCCTTTATTTTCTGTCAAGTCAATTCATCAAAAGAGTCACAACGACTCGAGTCCACAACGACTCGAGTCCACTCCACATCGAGTCCACAACGAGTCCACAACGACTCGAGTCCACAACGACTCGAGTCCACATCGAGTCCACAACGACTCGAGTCCACAACGACTCGAGTCCACATCTCAGCGTAATAGCAACGAGGCGCCATTTCTCTCGTCGAGCCATCTTGAGAAGAGCAAGAGGAGCCGCGCCGCTTGTAGCATTACGATGTGGCGGCCTGGTGAAAAGTGTTGCCCATCTTGCTCACCTTGACCAACAGCTAGCACGTTGCTTTCTACAGCGATGGTTCAGGTTTGCATTACTCGTGAACACTCCTTATTCCTACGCAGTGGTCCAGATGTTGGCAGCCATCAGCCGACTGTAATCTCACAGATTCTGTCCGATTTAAGCAACAGCGTTTGAACTGGTCCTTTATGCCGCTGTGGCTACAGGTGAAAAAGTACAAAGTACATGCACATTAATAACTTATGAAGCATTAGTCAAGAAAGCTCTGCTTAAGTAGGTATCGCATGTTTATAGTCATAATATATTGTAGCAGGCTGGTTGCTACAGAGATGTAGATGCAGTATCCTCATGCACTATTTATAGTATTAGTAAATACTTTTTGAACTCTAGTGCTCGCCACCATTAATAGTTATGGGGCGTGAGAGAATTCAAAGTTCTGCACTTTGACACACTCACATTATACTGGTTTGAAATGAGAATTCATAAATAACTCAATCCTGATAATAAAGTTCATGCAGACAAGGGATATAAATTAAAAAGGAAAACCTGAATGAATTAGTGGAGGACTAAACTCAATGCAAATGCTTCCATACAGGACTCGCCGGGTCACTGAAATAGCCATTTTAAAAGTGTAGAATGGAAGCTGTGAGCGGCGAGGGTCGAGGGTCGAGCGCCGCTGACTGCAGTTCAGTGACCCGTAAGCCTCTTACTCATTTCTTGAAATTCCCCTGGATTAAGGGAAAAACAATGAAGTCTATAAAGTTTCAGCCGAAAGTACTAGTTTCACTCTTTCATAGAGAGGGGGGGGGGCCGCAATAAATGAAAATAATTACAATTACAGTTTTTGAAATGCACATTAAACTGCCGTCTGTGAGTATGCCATCACAGCTTACAGCAGGTGTAAATGGCAGCTTTAAGCCTATTTGCAGCGCTGGAGGCAGGTACACAGTGTAATATATTTATGAAGAGCTGTCCTTCGGGAATAAAGTCCTGAATTCCTAAAAAAAAAAAAAAACACGCTCCTGGAAACACCTCATCTTCTCGCTCCTTAAACGCGAGTGGAAAAGCAGCTGAATAACTTATGATACACAATCTATAATACAGTACGAAGGATCGGGGAGAGGAGTCCGCTTTAGTTTAATGTTTACAAGGACATCTACCCGAAGTTAACGTTAAAGTATTAAAATATCTGTACCCAGATTTGTATTTTATTCAAACCTTGTTTCACTCTCATGTTACACATTCACATACAATAGCATGTTACACATTCACGGCGCAACGCTGCCAAACAAAATCACTTTGAGTAAAAGTACGAGAAAAGAAACAATTTAATGTCTCAATAAATGTCAGCTTTGGGCGTAACGTTTTGTTCCAGCACTTTGTAAGTAACAGTTTCGAACATCACTCCTTCTCCTCCTCTCTCCATCACTCCTTCCTCATGTTTCCATGGATACACCCCCGCCTCCCTTTTCTCTCTCGCTTTCCCGCCCCCCCCCCCTTTTCATCACTTCCTTCTTATCTTTTCTCTCCTCCATTGCTGGTCTTTCCTAACCAGTACCTCTCTTACAGAGTGTAATGCACATGTGAGTGCCCTTTGATACATGTGAACATAGAAATATAAGACATTAAAAAAGGGAAATATTTATCCATTGAGGGAATTTATCTTTTCACCGGTTGGATCTGAGCGACACCACAGCGCCCCCAGAGACGAGATGGAGTGTGTTGCTCAAGGACACTTCAGCAGGGCAGACATTTTGAACAGTTTGACCTTCTTAACCTCACAGTGGCTTCTTAAGATGTGGAAATAAGGTGCAGTTATGTCCTCATGAGACGTCTTTCTGTCCTATAGATAAGCTTGAATAGTGGCAAAATCACAAGTGGCCTAATTTTAAGCTGATTTAAATGAAGTAATACAATCCAAAAGGATGAGTTATACGGAAAGAAAAGGTGTCGTCCAAACCCTGTCGGAAATCACAAAGTGAGAGAAGTGATACATGTACACATTTTCAGACAGTCTCCGCAGGAACACATTCATAGTGTTCAAACCGTGGTTCCTTTCTCACTTCCGCACAGCTGGCCAATCGCTGCGGGAAGTGGATCGTCTGATCGTCCAGAGGAAGCGGACTGGCAGCCTAAAATAACAAAATGTTGCCCGACTCCCTTATAATGTGAGATGTATTCTAACCCCATCAACAAACAAGCAATTCTACACCTCGCAGCATCTTTTGGACTAAATCTATTCAATGTGAATGTATTTGCATTGCATGAGCCGCGAGCTACTTCCTCACGTGTGCGGCTGATTCTCAGCATCTTGACTGAGTGAACCCAGGAGCAGCGTCCCCGAGGCGAGTTGTGACATCTCTACGGTCAATCGTCTTGTTTACTTCTTATTTTTACTTTAGGATTTAATGGCTTGGTCATTACATTATTTTTGAACAAAGTACAACGTGCAGCCATAAATCTATCTTCAGCTTGAGCTGGATTTATGTTTGCAACATGAACAATATGGATACCGTAGATTTCTAATATCGAGAAGGTCTCATACTCATAGACGTTTAACTAACTTCATTGTCCACTTCTCACCCGTTCACTGCCACTGTCAATTCAACCAATACTGTAAAATGACTTCACTGTCTCCAATTCTTTGGAGAATACACGCTGTCCGTCCGTCCACAGAAGTGCAGCTCAGCATCACAATCTGTGAAACTACTGAGGTAACTGCCCCAGCATCACTGGTCTGAGTACTGCACAGTGTCATGACAAAAGCCTCATTACTGCCAGAGAGAGACACAGGAACAGTGTGAAAGGACAGAGGGAATGAGAGGACTGGAAACAGAGACGATAAGAGAAGGAGACAAAACAGAGAGGCGTCCACGAGCACGTACACACACAATGCATGCACTCAAATACACGCATAGCTAAAATTACATTCAAGAGGGCATGAACTAGGCCATTGCTCCGCACTATGCAGGAAAGTTTGCTAAGTGAACAGAGGGCTTTCAGAGACATGAAGGTTGCAGGCTAACACTGAATGTGGTTAGTTATCCATGTGCCTGAACAACACACAATATCATTACTGTCAGCCCAGAGGCTAATAATCAGGATGCAATCAGTTTGAAAGTGAAAATAATGAGGAGCAAAGTCTTCTTTAGACATGAGAACGGAATACTCCACAAATAATTTCAGCTATAAAATAATTAAAAGATTGCACGCTATCACGTTCTGTTAAATAAGTCCAACAGCTTATCTTTTTCACACAGAGACTTGGCCGGATTTGGGAGAACTGACTGACAAACCGACTCACCAGAGAACTAGTAACAACTTCACACAGTAAAAGTTGGCACGGACGGCATTTAGCCGGACCAGCAGCGAGACGGAAACTGACAGGCATGACTTGCACCTAATAAGCATTAGACACTGGAGTTGTCTATTAAAAACTTATTCTCCATACACTCTGTGAAGCAGACTTCAGATTTAAATATATAAATCATACTATGCACTAAAACAGTTGCTAGTGAGTGATCACTACTATGTTAGCATGCTAACATTAGCACCAAACACAAAGTACAACAGAGGCTGATGGGACTTACATTAGTTCTAAAGACATTTGGTCATGTGTTGGACAAAATGAAGATGATGGCGCTCGATGCAAAGTTAAAGGATCAGCAAAGTTATTGCATTATTTAAAAATGTATATTTGCATTATAATTCATGGCAATCCATCCACTACCCTTTCCTCTGAGGACTATGAATATCTGGACAACATTTCGTGCCAATCTATCCAAAACATCAGACTTTTACCTGCCGGTGGGACGAGGATCACCAAACATGTTAGGATTCACCATGAATGTCAAATAATATGGCAATGTCTGAACAATGACTGCTGCCCCTGATTACCAAACTATTAGCGAGTTAAACCATTATTAGCATTAGCTCACATGCTATAATAATACGATCATTTGCCATAATATTTGTGCAGTATCTTTAACAACACTTGTATTTCTCACAAGTGATAATAACAGATGACCAGGCTGATTTTGCTTTAAATCACAATTAATCTTTACAATCGTATGTATTCACATGGTCCAACAATAAAACAGCAGTTAATCAATCCATATAGAGTAATCTGTTCGCCCACTTAACTACACAAAAGCTACATTTTGGTGTCATTTATAAACAATTCAACGTTGCAGGCCTCGTTTTTCCAGAAGGCCTGAGTATTGTGACATTGAAATAGGCACATTACACTCATACAGCGCATACAAAGTGGCATTACACTGTGGAGGTCGTTCAGCATGGCTGTAACAAACAGGCCCTACACATTAGGCCTTTGTGCTTCGAGAAACATCAGCCTCTTTTTTTTTTTTTTTTTTAAACCCTGCCTGCAGCACAGCCGAGCCCTGCAATGTGCTGACACCATCATCAGCTATTCTAAACCTTTTAGCACAGCTATATTCCCACATCCACAAGAAGAAAGGAGGGAGAGGAAGAAAAAAAACACCAGCTAATTTTCATTTATCTTCATTTACAAGGAGGTGTGTCTGATTTATTTTGTGTCCGTTAAGATGATTTGTTCAGTTTCTTTATGCATATTGTGGATGTCCTGATGTGCTTTCTGTTTGGCTCAGCTGGACCTCATTTAACATCCACCCTGCCACTGATGATCCACGGACGAATGGCTTATGATCCCGTGGGCAGCATACATAGTGTGTAGTAGCAGTAGCAGTGCAATAATACATTAGCGTTTTAAACTTGGGGAAATTCATTCATCACTGTACAACTCAAGCTGGCCAACACAAATATATATATAAATTTGGCAGACACAGTACAAGGCTGAATTGTGGAGAACTTGCCTGAGCTTTCTGTTGAGCCGTTTGGTGCACTATTAATTAATCGAGTTATCAGATCCTCAAACATAATGTCAAAATCATCATCTGTCAATCTTTTAACACTAAAAGTGAAGTCCTGGTCCAAACACCGAAACACAATGTCTGTATCGTTCTTCACCGACATGAAAACCACATGATTTTCTATTAAACAATGCAGATTAGACACAGCATTAACACAAGGTTAACACAGAAGACAACAAATATAGCAGCCAGCTGTGAGATGGCAAGTTTGCAAATTAATATTTGGTGAGAAGCCTTCAAGCAAAAACAGACGGGAGAGGTTATCATCAAACAGTGGAAGTCAAAGAGGCTGAAAACTGCATTCAGGGAGGCAGAGCAATCCAATCAACGATGTGGCCATGACTGGTCATTCACTGGAGCCGACAATACGGGGGGGGGGAGTACAGCAAGAGCCAATAAATGCACTCTACAGAAGACAGAGGTGGAGGTTGACTCAATGGTGAGAACATACCAGGCCAGCATCAACTGACCAACAAGAAGGGCCACAAATATCTGAGCATGCTCAATCTAAGAGCTGCAATGAAATACAATCTCTTTTCTAAAGGCTACTGTAACACTGGAGAAGAGTGAGGTGGACAGAGATGGTTGACGCCCTGCACTCCCTTGGGCACCGAGATGATTAAATCAGTTTAGTCAAGGTGTCATTTTAGGACGCACGCGTGCTCAAACTGACAGCAGAAATGGGTCACTTTCAAAACTGCAAAACAGTGAGATCTGCAGCGGGAATTAAGATCTGCATGTCAGTGATACCTTGGTCGAACAATGCTGAGTCATTCGAATGTTTCCATCTAAATCCCCATCAATCAAATGACCCATAGACCACAAGGGGAGGATGTCTTTTTAATTACTGCCAGCCACTGAAGTGCACTGACACTGAAGTGCATTGGAGCACATCTATAGGCCCCCAGGCTGCCAACTGGTATGCACAGTATGCAGCTGCCTTGCTGCATGCAGTGCACCATCCACATTACATTAGGCACTGCATGGCAGGTATGCAAGGGGTCAGCATTGTTGCTCATTCTGGCTTTGCACATACACAGAAAATGGCAGTGCTAAATAAGAGTACATATATGCAGATCCAGACAGCCATACAGTACAGCATCTCCACGTCCCTTGACAGCCAGTGTTGAGATGCAAGTGTCCTCATTAGTGCAGTGGAGGATACCTGTGGCCTATCAATGATCTCAGTGAGGATACAGCCAACTGGTGGTGGCCTGGCTCCCCCACAACAGCCAGCAGCCCGCCGGGCTACAGGTGAACTGCTGCAGTGCATCTTCCCGGTGCTTCGAGCTGTCAAACATTTCCCCTCTGCACTGTGTTGTAACCACCAATGTGCTCCCCACTGCACGCTGTACTAAAGCTGCAAGCGGCGAGCTTTACCTTAACAAGTGGGGGTGGTGGACACTTTCGCCTGCTAGAAAATAAAATATTACCCCCACTCCAAAAAAAATAAAAAACTCGCGCTGTATCTTTAAAAGAAAAGGCCCGACAACTTAACAGCAAAAACTTTGTTCAAGACAGGCCTACGGAAGACATCTCGGCCTCCGTGTCCTGCCATGGAGAGGGAGGTTATGTTGCATGTGCAGGGTCTGGGTTAGTGATGAACAGACCCGGGCTAATGTGGCCTGGTGGAGCCCCTACTCCTTTATGCGTCTCTTTCCCCATTCTCTCCATCTCCCCCCCCCCCCTCTCTCTCGACGCCATCTGTTTGTGGCATGAGAGAATGTGGAAGTAAAAAAAGAAAAGACGACATTTTGACTGTAGTTGCTGACCTACATCGACCATTTGTTTCCAGCATAGCGCAAAACCCCCCGCACCGAAAGACACCCGTTTAAAACGCACGGGCAGTAAAATCGCCAGACATTACGCGCATACATTTTCTATCCTGGGTCAGGAGGAATTTAATAAGTTACGCTTGAAACACTCCTCCGCCTCGCCGGGCCGGACAAGTCAACGCTCTCGCGCCACATACATTTCCTCTATTGTCGTGGAAAAAAAAAGAAGAGAAACAGAAAATGTGCAACTCACCTGATTCCAAAATCGGTTTATGGTGGCGACGTGATTGTGGTTAATTTCAATATGGGAAAAACAGTTACAACGGTGGGTCCCCGTTGTGTGTAGCAGGAAGGAGGGAAGGGAAGGCGAGAGGGGCTGACGTGAATGAATAAACAACTGAGCTCCTCCTCAACGCCACAAGTAAAGGCGGAATGTGGCTGACTTAGTGGAATTCACCAGCAGCCATTAAACGCATCCTCTTAAATGAGTGTTTGTCAGTGAATACTGATGTTTTTAACAAGCTTTACAACCTTGAAACAGACTATTAAAACCTACAGCCACAACGTTTTGCTCATTTGAAAATACCAAGCCTACTTTTTATATAATCCATATGACAATTATAGTATTGTAGCGTTTTTATTTTAATATTAAGTGAGATAGTTTTTACTGTAAAAGACATATTTTTGTATGGTGTTAACAAAATCCACCAGGTGGCGCTATCTGCACCCTAAATAACACTGGATTTGGCATGTTGAGTAAACTGCATTATCTCAAGATATGTAAAAATACTTTGCTTTGAATGATAATTATTTGTGTAATATGGTTCTTCAATAAAGACATTTTATCTTATTTTATTTTAGTAAAACAAAAAACGTTTAAATAAACTGCTTTACTATTATTATTTATTATTTTTTCCTCAATGAAAGATCCTGAAAGGCTCCGAGTTCCTACATCCCATGTGTGTAAGTTGCATACTGGACCATGATTGCCTTTCAAATAATCGTGCTCGTGCATACACACGGTGAGCACAGAGACATTTTCCAGATGAATTTTAATACAGTCTTCTACTGCCAATTTTAATTTTTTTAATGGAGGGGGCTTAAAAAAGAAGCCTTGACACTAAAATAAAATGGGTTACATGTGGTAACCAGCTGTAGTTCCCTAAACTGAGATGTGAATATCCGCAATGTGACTGTGCACACATAAAACAATTTAAGTAACACACACACACACACACACACACACACACACACACACACACACACACACACACACACACACACACACACACACACACAGAGACAACAAATAATTAGCATTATTTAATTAGCATAATGAACCTATTTCAGAGGAAAGCTTTCTCCTCCTGTGTGTGTATGTATGTTGACTATTTAAGATTACACAGTGATCTCCACATAAGTATTATTATTTTTAGATTAAGTCATTTAAAGTATAAGTGTATGTGCATGAGTCGGGGGGGGGGGGGGGGGGGGGGGAAAGGAATTATTTTGATAAAAACATTTCATATTGATACAACCAAATGCCTCGTACACCCTCAATCAAATCAAAATGATCTGATTTATTCCATTAAAAGCTTTCTCCTGTGTCCTCATCTCAGCCGCCGATGATATTTTAATGTGTGAATTATGACTAAACGTTTTTAAAACTGTGCTGCAATAATTAATATCCTAAGAGAAACGTGCATGTCCAACACTAGAGGGCACTATCACTCCACTAAAGTTATGGGACTGAGCTTTACAGTAAACATCTTTTTATTGTCCAAATGATTAATGTGTCATATGAGTCCTTAATTAATTATGTGCTGTTAATATGGTAATAACTACATCAGTGTTCCTGTTTGTACGGTGAGAGAAGATCAAGGCGGGTCCACTACAGGTTCAGTTAGCTCTCCTTCTTTAAAGACCCTCGTTTCTACAACATGATGATAGTTCATTTGTTGTGAAAATGATTGAGGTTTTGTGTCGTACAGTTGTAAAGAACACAGATGGTATTTGACTGTGTGTCATAGCTGTGCCTTCCAGTCCCGTTGTACTGAGCTATCAGTCTACACAAAGGGCTGTGCACCCCCCCCCCCACCCCCCTGCAGCCCGTGATTATCCAGTGTTATTGACAGAATATGCATAAAGATGCTGCTGTGGCGTCTTTCAGTATTCAGAGGCCTATCGATACAAGGCTCTGTGAATGTTAAATGTTTGCGGGTTGGTGGTCTCAAACCTAGGTTCAAACTGTGTCAGCGAAGTGAAATGAGTTTTTTATTGATTGTTATGTTCGTAGATTCAAGGGTAAGAACACTGCAGGCATTGACAGAGGGGAAATCCGCTTGTTTTCCCACAGGTACAGAAAGGCACTGGAGCATACATCCAGACAATGTGTGGGTGTTGTGGGAAGCTCACTGGGTTATAAATCATACTAGTTCTGGCCATTTGAGACTTTTTCATATCTTTTGTCATAACATATTGTCTTTCTTTCATCTGTGAGCAGAAAAAGGGCTGCAGCAAACGCTTTGATTTACAGTAACACATACTCCTTTTCTACCCTTGCCAACGTATTAATATTCTGGTCTGGTACTGTTGGTTCATCATGATGCGCTGCCGTGATAATTTGACTGCCTGCTTTTCGCATTGCAGAAATCTGTGCAGTGGAGTCTTTGAAAACGTCTCAAAATGTTGTTCCTGTGGGTGGTTGATTTAACAGCGAGGCCTATCTCCTTCTCACCTTCCTCCTCTCTGCCCTGCCTGTCTAGACTGTGATTACCATCTGCTTCATCACTTTGGACAGTCCACTGTTTGTAGGGCTCTCTCTCGAGAGAGAGAGAAGAGAGAGAGAGGCGAGAGAGAGAGAGAGAGAGAAGAACGGAGAGAGAGAGAGAGAGAGAGAGATCGAGAGGAAGGAGAGAGAGAGAGAGAGAGAGAGAGAAGAAGGGAAGTGAGAGAGATCGGGGGGGGAGAGAGAGAGAAGGAAAGGGAGGAGAGAGAGAGAGGGGGGAGAGAGAGAGAGCGAGAAGGAGAGAGAGAGAAGAGAGAGAAGAGAGAGAGAGATAGATAGAGAGAGAGAGGATGAAGAGAGAAGGAGAGGGAGAGAGAGGAGGAGAGGGGAAGAGAGAGAGAGAGAGAGGAGAGAGGAGAGAGAGAGAGAGAGAGAGAGGGGAGAGAGAGAGAGGGTGGGAGAGAGAGAGAGAAAGGAGAGAGAGAGAGGGAGAAGGAGAGGAGAGAGAGGGAGGGGGAAGAGAGAGAGGAAGGGAGAGAGAAAAGGGAGAGGGAGAGAGAGAGAAGGAGAGAGGAGAGAGAGAGAAGGAGAGAAGGACGAGGGAGAGAGAGAGAGAGAGAGAGAGAGAAGAGAGAGGAGCGAGAGAGAGAGAGGAGAGAGAGAAGGAGAGAGAGAAGGAGAGAGAGAAGACGGGAGAGAGAGAGAGAGAGAGAGAGAGAGAGCGGGAGAGAGAGGGGAGAGAGAGAGGGAGAGAGAGAGAAGGGATAGAGAGAGAGGGAGAAGGGAGAGAAAAGAGAGAGAAAGGGGTAAGAGAGAGAGAAGGAAAGAGAGAAGGAGAGATAGAGAGAAGGAAAGAGAGAGCGAGATAGAGAGAGAAGAGAGAGAAGAAGCGAGAAGGAGAGAGAAAGAGAGAGAAAGGGAGAGGGAAGAGTCTCCTTATCTCTCTCTATTCTCCGCTCTCTCGCTCTCTCTCTCTTTTCTCTCTCTCTCCTTTTCGCTCTCTCTTTCTCCCCTTTCTCTACCATCTCTCTCTCTCTCTCTCTCTCTCTCTCTCTCTCTCTCTCTCTCTCTCACACACACACACTTTGAAATAGGAGACTAGACCTGTTTGCCAACAGATCAGATCTCCTTTTATTCAAAGTGCATGTATGAGTGAATCATAGCATTAGCTGCTGTCCATCCTGTACGGACAGTATTTCCAGAGTGATGCAAGAATAGCGTGTTGAGTGTTGAGTGTTGAGGGTATGACTGCATTTGTCTCTCAGGATAAGATGTTGCACAATAATTAATCTGAAACAGATATTTTCTTAAAGGAAAAATACATCAGAGAGAGAATTTTCCACGTGCTACTTGTTACGGCCTCAGCAAGCTGAGACCTGTTTTGTGATCAAGTATAATTTTCTTCTTAAAGTACACATAATAGAGCCAATGATGATGTCATCTACGAGCCAATTATGTAACAAGTTACTGACAGTGTACGCAAGAAAGAGGTTGACACAGTGATTAAGAGACAGGTTTGTGCAGAATACCTGAAATATAATACAATCTATTGTATTTTAAGTCTATTTTCATGGATGTACAAGGCTTAAACTGCACTGTTCAGCCCACAATCTCACTTGAAGTCATTGATAATAGAGCAGTCCGCTTTGTGTCTTAATACTATAACAGATCAGAGTCAGTTACCTAACACTTATCAGACTTTGCTTTTGTTTTCTCGTGAGTCTCAAGTCTCCCTCAGGGTGAATTTGTAGAATGAATCGTGTCCATTACTTGGGCTTCACTGACACTTCATGTCATATCGTAATTAATAACACGAATTTGAGAGGGCATACAAATATAAGAGGCCAACATGTTCAATCTGTTATTGCAGTGGATTTTAACTTTGTGTGTTTAACCATGTGTTTGCTATTCATTCAGGTCAGTGTAGTACTCTGTTTTCCCATTTACTTGACAGTGTTTTTATTGGGGTGTAACAGCATTGCCTCATTTGTCCTCTGACAGTTTGCTCCGAGCTTTCAGTGCTTTCCAGAGATGTACATGCAGGGCGTGTTGGGGCAAGTGAAGTTCACATGTTCAAATTCAAAACAAATCCCTGGAGAATGAGCAGGCTGTTGCATAAGACCCTCTTTCAAAGAAATATCCTGGTTTGTCATTTAAAACAGAGAGAATTCTTTTCTGTTGTCTGCACAGCTGTTGCACGTAGGCTCAGATGTGAATTTAAATTCACCTAGTCAGTCTTTGTAAATGAATATCCCCCCCCCCCCCTTTATGTATGCTTCTTTACAAAATGCTAAACCTGTACAACGTGGACTAGAAGGTGTCGCACTCACATTCCACAGGATTGTAGGACAAGTATGTGAACTATGACAGCAGTGTGAATGCCACAGTGGGGTCAGAGTGTCTCAAGAATCCCACTCCTGTGAAGGGTTTATTATAGCCGGGGTCGCTCTTACCCCCTGATGAGAGAACAACACGGGAGCATCCTCCTCCTACATGACATACTGCCCAACAGCCCACTGGACAAAGTTCTCGTGTCTATTTCCGGATATACATCTCTAGTTAGGTTTGTACAGGAGTGTACGGTGTCAAATGTATGACAGTGTGCAGACAGACTGTCCACAGACAGACAAGAGAAGGGAAGAGACGTCTTCATCGACAACTGGGTAATAACCTCAACACATGCAGACCATCATGGAGGTCTGCTAACATGCAGCTCTGTTGCACTATTCAGCAGCCAAACCCGTCTCTCATGGGTGCTACATGTGTACCAGTGAACACTTTGCAATGTGCTCCCTCACTCTCTTCCTCCCCTCTCACACACACACACACACACACACACACACACACACACACACATACACCCTCACACAGACAGACACACACAGCTCTGCTCAGACAGATTTATTGTAAATGTCACACACCATAATATTGACAGAAATTGAATTAAACCTCTCCTTCCAGTATTCAGAGGCCAGTTGTTATCAACAATGAACATTGTGTGCACTCTCACACACACAAAGTGTTTTATCTTCCTATGCATGTTGCTTCTTTAAATTAGTGGGACTTCTGACATTCCTTGCCTCGAACAATCCTCCGGTAGAGCATGTGGCAGTATTATGTTTAACTTTAGCAGAAAAACATTATCCGGCAGTAAACACACAGAAGAAGAAAACAGGAACAATAACACAGAAGAAGACGAGAACATATGGATGAGAGTCACAGTGGACGGGAGATAGATGGAGACGCAGTTGTACCTGCCGAACAAGTTAAAACTTTATGTAAGTACCAAATGAGAGGAGACCTTCCCTAATTTATTAAAAGCAGAGTCGGGCAAACTCGTGCTTTTTGTAAAGTGTGTCATTCAGATGTTAGCAGTCACACCGGCGGAATAAGCGATGTTCGCCAGGTGAGAACAATCGTCAGCACAAGCACGAGGCACAAACACATCCACTGTCAATGACTTCATGTGTGACAAGAACTGTGTCGGAGGCACCAAGTGACCAGAGCTGAGGGAAAGATGTCGATGCTTTGCAGTTAAAAATAATGTAGCCTTCAGCTTCTGCGTTGATTTCAGTCGCAGTGTAGCGGACATGTTTCCCGACTCTGACATCGCAAGGAAGTCCTCGTGGGGGGAAACAAAAGCCACACAACTCATCAATCATCAAATACATTGATGATAACTAATAAATAAAATACATAAATCTTATAAACATGTCTTTACAAGTAATACATACTTTAAATAAACATGTATGTCTTGAATGTATATACCCGTCCCTTATGTGTTCACGTTTACATCGGTGGCTGAGAGCTGTTAAGATATGGGCGGAGTCCGGCAAAAAAAAATCCCTTATTTTGAAATTCCAATGTTGACAGGTATGGTCAGTTTACTCAACGATAGGTTTTTCCCTCCTCGACGGTGATTGGTTCACTGCATCGCAGGCATTTTTATGATTGGCTCGTGGGCCACATCAAAATTACACGCACTGTCATGCTCTCATACTGACAGCACACACACACACACTCACAAATAAAATTCGATATGAACTGAAGAGCCGCATGAAACTGGGCAAAGAGCCGCGGGTTGGCCACCCCTGCCCTAGAGCGTGTTTTGTTTGTCCGTTCTGAGCTACCGTACAGACATGGCAGTGCAACACATAGTGACTCCCTGTGTAGATATGAACTGCTCATTCTAAGATAAACACAAACATTCTTAGTTCCAGTTGATTTCCCACAAATTAAAACATATTTATGAATCTAATATTCAATTTCTGCTAATAGATCCCCCTACATACTTCACACTGGCCCTTTAAAAGTGAGAGCTCTGTGATGGATGCAGACTGCAGTTCACTCCCACTCCATCTCAGATGAATAACACTTGACGAAAAAATCTGAACATTCTGAATTAATTTGATTACTTGAGTGAAAGAAGTACTTCAATTTTTATTCTTCAGCCAACCTTAAAATACAGTTACATCATTCACCAGCTAATGTATTGCAGTCTGAGCCTTTGAGTCCACTGGAAAAGGGAGACGCTTAAAGGACTTAGATACTCTTTACATCGCTTTGTTTTCAACGAGCAGCAGTCAATATGGCCTTCACGTTCTCTCTTATTTGAACCTCCCCCCCTGATAGCGTGTGATACTTTCCATTAGGACCCAAACATTTCATATATCTATTCTATTTTTGAAGACTGCAATTGGCTGATTTTGACCAATACATTGGTATTTTTAAAAAGCATTAATAGGAGAAACAATGATATGAAGTCATTACAAACAGATTGATTGACAAAGTGATGACAAATTGGAAAGAAAGTTGACCTCTGCGTGCACACATGTTGACCTCTCTGTGCACACAAGTTGACCTCTGCGTGCACACATGTTGACCTCTCTGTGCACACATGTTGACCTCTGCGTGCACACATGTTGACCTCTCTGTGCACACATGTTGACCTCTCTGTGCACACATGTTGACCTCTCTGTGCACACATGTTGACCTCTCTGTGCACACATGTTGACCTCTCTGTGCACACATGTTGACCTCTCTGTGCACACATGTCCTACACGTGTACCCCACCATGCATCGCCCGTTGAGGGTGTAGTGTACTGGTAAAGAACAAGCATCCGATCCGTAATTGGTCCCTCTACGACTATTTCTGTTCAGTGTGATAAAACCTTTCCGCCCCAATAAGCAAGAAAGTTATAATCCTTCAGATTTCAGTCTGGTTGATAAGGCGACACCTGTGGTTTACAAAAGCAAATTAATAATATGATGAAACCTCATCAACATATACATTGTGTTTCCTGTTGCTTTTCACAATAAAAGCCCCCCTGATTCACCAGTTGAACGCTGTTAATGTGATGCAGCAGCAGTAAGTAAATACAGTTCTGACACGATGTCAGTGAGGCTGTTAGTATGATGCTTACATGCTGCATTGTTTCTTGTGAATTACTGAACGTGAATACATGGAATGACAATTGCAGACAAAAATTCTGAACATAAAATAGTTACAAAAATGAAAATCTTAAGGATTATAACTATTATTATTCCCTTTAGTTGTGTTGCTGTACTCTGCTTCTTCACAGACACACACTGTGTTGAATTGTAGTGAATGTTGCAGTTTCCTTTTCACATGTTGGAAATGTGTTCATGTCTGTGAAGGATATCCTCATTACACGGTGTTGGAAATTGCTCCGACCCGTCAAGTTTCCTTGAACGCTGCACTTTTAATCAGCATGGAAGCCGGACCACTGAGCACTTCATTGTTCTTGCGCCACTTTTTCCCTTTTAGAGCCTACTGGTGATTTTCAATTGTTTCAAAACAAGGACAAATCCTGTCCAGGCCCACAGCTTTCCTGCTCAGTTCAATGCAGCAATATTAATAATTGTTTCAATAAGATATTTTAAAAATGGCTGTACTCATATTACCGTACAAAATGTAGATTTCTCTCAATTGAATAAAACAGAGGATGCAGGTGAAACCATTGATCAGTTTACAATTCTGAGGTTCATTCCACAATACAATAAACGCCTCCTAATGATTCCACATTTATTGTAAATATGCACTCAATTGCCCATCGGAGATATCGTTGTGTTTACTACACGCACTATTCTTCTTTGTCGAAAACTACAAGACCCACAATGCAACTTGAGCATCAACATTTCCCGGTCAGAGATTCAGGTGTTTTATGCCACAAGCAGAGGTGAGAAGCGGGCGACAAAGGTCTGATAAGCTCCAAATTCTTTCTAGATCCACACCACTAAATCCTTTTTTAGGACATTTATCAGAATTTGCAGAACTCCCTCTGGAGCCACAAAAGGATTTATACAAATTAGTTCACATGTAGTACTCCCCAAGACCTTTAAAAGATGTGAGAGGGGAGAAAAAACAACTGGAATTACAGCGTTTCAATATGATGCATTAATGTGTCGCGTTACATTTTGCATCTAAATACTTCACACGCTTGTTGCTCCCTGTCCAGCGGAGCACTTGCAGGATGTGTACACCTCCCTGGAAGCAGAAGAAGCTTCTTTGTGAGCAAACACTCCTGTTCTTCTGGGAGAGAAGACATTTCAAGGAGGTTGTTGGTGTCTATCCGGCTCCTGTGCAAAGCTTTGATTGATTGATGTGATTTGGTGGATGGGAGGATGTAAGCCGTGCACCTGTTAGGGGCTTTTCCTTTGCTCCTTGAAAAAAAGAAAAGCTGTTTTGTAGCCTGAGGTGAGCGGCGAGCACAGGCACTGCCTCCGTTTGATGTAGACACTCAGACTGGAGGAAATCCACCCACCTGTAAGATTTCAGTTTGCAGTTTGAACCTGGGATGAGATGATATCCTGAGGGTTTCTTTTCCATGGAAAGAAAGGGTTACCTGTAGTTCATGGAATTTGTACTTAATATCATAAAAGGTATTGGATTTTTTTTTTTTCAATGAACAGCCTCACAAAATACTCGCACAGTGAGTTGCTCAATGTGACCATATCTTTTTCCAACTGTTCTCCTGTACATTAATTCTAAGGTACATGTGATACCAAACCAACAGAAACACATGGCCCCCCCCTGATCTGTAATCACAGATACATTCAAACAAAGACGCTTAAGATGAGTTTTATTGTGTTTCTGTCAGCGACGTCAGACGCTAGCTTTGAGGAGAGCTTATTAATTGTACGTTTTATAATTGTAATGACTGTCTAACACTGTTTATATTATATATTCCCTTCAACGTGCAGTACATAGCATCACGCCGGAAAAGGCCAAAATTAGCGCGTCCATCGGGGCTGATAAATAACGTGACTGCAGAGTCATTTGTCCCGGGAGTGAATGCCGATTGTAACCTTTCCCACTGAGGACAAAAAGCCAGATGTTAGTGGGTGTTAGTGGGTTTTTTTCCAGTGGGAAAAGGGGCTTTATTGGGACTCAAGGTCTGTTTGTTTAATGGGAAGATGCCACAGTATTTGGAGAAGATACAACTTCCAGGAAACAAAAGGGAAAGATAGATTTAGGGCTTGAACGAGAATCAAAATCATGTTGAGGAGTGGCACAAGTGTGTGAGGCAATGTGACCTCACAGCACGACCTGTTTATGTTTCTGTACCTTTTGTAAGAATAGTTTAAACAACAGGATTTAGTGCTGGATTATCCAGAGTAACCGGCACGTTGTTTCTGGGAAAGCTTGTTGCCGTTACGTCGTTTTTCAATGCTTTAACCATCGCAAATACATTGATCTCTCGTTGTGTTGAGGTTTCAGCACATTTCTGCTGTGGATATCTAAGCAGAAACTCTGTGCATGGCTTACCGAGTTGGAAAATATATACATTTTTAATTCAATTTGGCGAACCTTTAAGCTTTCTTGTTACGTTATGGACAAGTAAATAATATAATACTTGTTAATGACATACAGATTGATTTTCAAAAGAGCTGTTTACAGTGTTTTATTGTTTAATAAGTACTAGAAAGAGAAACGCTGGTATGAATTTGCTGTCACAGTGTCACAGAGGCCACATTTTCCACGTGGCTAAAAATATGAGACGAGGCTTTGGACTGACTGAATACAGCTGTACTTCATACTCAGATCTCAAGTGTCTGAAGGAATCTGCACAACCTGCCATCATTCATTGCTCTGTTCTTTTTCCAGTCTTTTCAATAGAAGTGACATAAAGGTTTCATACAGAGGACAGAAAAAGAAATTCTTTAACCTTAGCCGTTAAACATCAGCAAATTGCACATCCATTAGAAGTCATTAAAGCATGACCCCGGCCACTGACTCATATGTCACTGAGACACATTCCCGTGTGATACTTCCACACATGCTTTTATGCATCAATTAAATCCCATCAGTCAGAGGTTATCTAATACTGAGTGGGTCAAAAGATGAGCCTGGAATGAAAGTTTAGCACATCCTGTTCGCCGTGACTCACTTTCAATTGTGTTCATTAAAGAGAAGCAAAATGTCCCGCTGGCCTTGTTGGTCTCATCTCCCTGACTTTATTGTGGGCAGTGATGGGTTGTTCTTCTTCTGCTCTCTCAAAGGTGCTTCAAGCCATTTTAAATCTCCCACTTCACAGTAATGTTCAGCAGTTTGATGTCAGAATGTGTGAGGTCAGAGGTCGCTGTAAATGTCCCTTTTGGATGCAATGTGATTTTAATGGTGCACCGAGATCACTGTTTTGCGTCTGGAGTGTAACACGCATTTTTTTGTTCTTCTTCGAGCGGCTTTCAATAACAAATGTTTGCACTTTCTGGGCAAATTGTTTGGGGCTTTTGATGTAACAGCAGGTTTCCCAAGAAAAGTAATGAATCCGACTTTTTTTGATGCGCCAGCTGGACACAGAATTTAATTCATTCGTTCTCTTTCTTGCCTAGAGGAATGAAAACACCTACAAACACACTGTGCTATGATTGCAACACTGTGAATTCTGCCATAAATGAAGACCATGTATAAAAAGCAAATGTTTTTTGTTTGTTTGTTTGTTTTTCCATCTGTGCAGGACTGGAAAATAGACTGATTGAGACGTTCGTCCATGATGTTGTGGTACATCCGTACTTCAGGACACCCTGTAACATGTTGTTCACATTTAGCCTCAAAGCTGCACTAATCAAGTAAATCAAATGACAACGTGTAATATGAAAAGATACTCACAGTGCCAAATCCACAGAGAAATATATTTCTTTTGCTGGAGAGAAAGTCTTCAAACTGTCTTCTGAATATGCACGCACTCACCAACATGAAATCTTTTGCATTTTTTGTTCCTTTTTTTGCATCCTCATGTTCATCATTACCAACCAAGCTGAGAACCATGAATCAGTGTCATGGTGCAGTATAATGTAGACGCATTACCAGGCTAAACTGAGGAAGCAACTTGTAAATCGGTGTGTTTTTGAGGTGATGACATGCAGCAAAGAGCCACAGACCAGATTTAAACCACAGGACTCAGCCTTGGTGCATGGGCGGCCCACTCTACAGGGTGGCGCATCTGGGTGCCCATTAATCAGTGTTCCTGAAACACCATGAGGCAACCAGGGATCTGCAAAAAAAATGAAAGTCTTAGCTTTAATTAGAGATTGATCGGCAGAATGGCGCTAAAGTGCAGGATATGACGCATGTTCCTGGAAAACGCCTGTTTATTATCAGAGCCCGTGTCATGCTTTGCATCACATCCTTTCTTCCCCCTCTGGGCTGACTGGATTCATGTGTGCTGGGATGGGCTTGGCTGGGCTGGACAGCCATGACTCTCCTACTTCGTAACAAGGTCAGAACTCAACAGTGTCAGAGTGTGTTTGTTTTCTGCTCTCTGCTGGCTCTCCGTCCGTCTCTCTGTCTCTCGCTCTGTCTTTCTTCTCAGATGTGTCAGTCCATCAATGATTGATGTCTCCCCCTAGGACTTGACTCATCTTTCACCTGCAGCCTGCCTCACAGCTGTTCAGTGAGCTCAGCGCAGACCCACATGCAGGAACACACAACTCCGCACACCATAATATAAGCTCCTCTGAGGTTATGTGGTTTTTGGAGAGTCCGAAAACTGATGTATCACATGCCTCTGTCTCTCCATGAATCATCTCACACCCAGTATTTCTTCCTCCGCGTTGTTTGTTTCTTCTTATAGATTGGGAGGAGATTCGGAAGTGACAGATCAGTCCAGATGCTAGCTTTACCTCCTTTTTGCCACTTGCTCTTTGTATGAGAATCAATGCTATTATTCAATATATGTCCCACCCTTTATTGCCATTCCCAGGAGCACAGAAATAAAGAGCCACTTTTCAGCTGCAGAGGCTGTAATTCCATGTTGTCAGAGCCCATTGTATTGCAGAAGCTGCATCTGCTCTTCCCTTGTATTGTCTATTGATGGTGTAGGAGCGGCAGGCGCCTCGGGCACAATTATACTGCTTCACAAACTAGCCGACTGCATTTCCTCACATATGGATCAGCGTTTTCTTGAAGCCAAAGGTGAGGAAAGGCTGAATAAATATGTTGATTCTCTTCGGCAACGGACCTCAAAGCTTTATGCTACCGCTCAGCTCCACGGCGCCTACAGTAACATATTCATGCAAATATGATGAGCAGGTCATATTCTCAGCACCGGCTCAGCCACGGCTCAGTTTCTGTTTGTTTGGCCTTGTTTTTTTGGTTCAGGGCAGAACTGATGCTTGTAGAAAGTTTAAAAAGCAATCTTTAAATTAGATGTGAATGCTATTAACAGCAAGTATTTAGTATCTCTACTTAATACAATGCTCAGAGCTCAACGATTGTTTGTCAAAGCATCTTGTGAGCAGCTTTTGCATTAAAGGAGTAGTGCACCAACAAGACAGGAAAGTCAAGGCACTTATGGCAGAATCCAGTTTCCTTGACAATAACATGAAAACAACGATCGGCTTTACTGGAACTGGACAAACAAACATCAACAACGCATGTGAATTGAATTACTGTTCTACATGGCCGAATCCTGAATCAATTGCTCCCTAGAAAACTGACACAACCCTTTAGACGAGGGGGGAAGAAATGAGCTCTGACTGTTGTGCTCGGTCCCTGAAGCGAAATGAAAAATGAAACACTGCTTTACATTCCCAACACACATGTCATCTTAGTGTTTGTGCTCCCGCTTTATCAGATCCACATAGTCTGTTGTGTGTACAAAGGGAAGTGTCTCTTTAATTTACTTTTTAAAAATGTTTGGCCGCTGATGAATTGCGTTGTGGAAGAATAAGAAAGTAGTATCTATTACAAATTATTTATTCCTCCTCTACTTCCCTATTCAGTCACCTTTTATTGAACAAAATGGTGTGTAATGGTGAGGAAAATGTCGGGGGAATACATAGAGGGGGAAAAACAGAGACAAGCTCCGGCGTTTCTTTTGCAAATTGTGAAATAAACATGTTTCCTCATCTGCATGTTGCTGCTTTAGATTGCTGCCGTAGACAGAAGATTTAACTAATTAAAATTAGGGCTGTCGAATTAGCGCATTCATTTATAAAAATAAAATTACGCAGATTAATCGCGCTCTTCAATCAAACTGATGGTCTGTGTCGTCTGAAATACTTGTGACAAACAAGATATTGGAGGATTAGTGTTGAAATAAAAGACATGTTGACCAGTTTATAATGCTACTCATTGATTCATCTTCCAATCCATTGAATTGAATGCTTCTCACAGCAAATATTAATAAATGCGATTAATTTAGATTAATTAATCACAAAGCTTGTAATTAATTAGATTAATATTTTTAATCGCTTGACAGCCCTAATTAAATAATTCTAAATAATATGATTATTTCAACTCTTTAAAGCAGGGGGTGTCAAACATGCGGCCCGGGGGCCAAAACCGGCCCGCGGGAGGACTTTGCAAAGTGTGAAAATGAGTTGTTTTGATCATAAAGTAAAATACTGTTCCAGATACCTGCGACAAAATGTTTTGTGCCTTTGTAGACACACTGTGATCTGTACGTTGTAACGCACGTGTGTAAATGATAAACTTCTTTTCTTAAGAAATGTCAGGTTGTTCATAATGTTTGAACAGTTTTCAGAATGAACTTTCTTGCACTAAAACGAAGGGAACATGTGGAGTTGTTGTTATTTACAGGTTATTATGCTGTGATGTTACTGGTCCGGCCCACTTCAGATCAAATTGTGCTGCATATGGCCCCTGAACTAAAATGAGTTTAACACCCCTGATTTAAAGCAGCCACCACCCGCCAAATATAACATTAATTAAAAAAGAATCTTTGTGCACGCACACGGTGGAGAACAGCCAAACCAAAGGAATTTGATACATGTTAACAGAGGTTTTAATTTACTGCATCAAACCGCATCTCTGTTGGAGTTATATGTGTAACTCAAGAACAGGAAATCAAACAGTGCATAACGCGGCAGTGTTACTGTGAAAAACAAGCGCATTTCAGCCGCACATGAATCCCGAGCCCCTCTGGATACACTTCTTTCATTTCATTCATAGGTGGTATTTGAAACCATAGTCGAAGAAGTCATCTTGCCAACATCAACAACACCCCCCCTCCCCCCATGCATACCAATTGGCATGAACACACACCTTCACACCCACACACTTGACCTTCATGTCAAGTTTCTGCCTCCTTGGGCAAAAAACTGTGTCCGCCAAAGTATGGGGCCGACAGAGCTGCTGGCTCCAGCTAATAAGTCGTTGTTGGTCATGATAATATATTTTCATATTATTACGACCTTGATGCCGTAAAATGTAATATGTTTTAAATGGACCTCACGATGTTGACGTTATATTAAACATTTGGAATGAAAATATTCCACCAAATGTCAACGTATTGAATTGAGGAGAATCAGAATCTGTTCCCATTTAGCCAGCAGGAAGTTGACCTCATCAACATGAGAATCGTCAGCTGGCTGACATCATGGGGAACCTATCCACGCCACTAATAGTCCCCCCCGTCACATCTCAAAGACTTTCTTCTCCCCCTTGTTGGTTCATTTGGTGCAGAATATATGTGCGTATTCATTCGTCGACTGGCCCTTGCACAAAACTCTACTGAGACGCATCACGGGTGTCCGCCTCAGACTCCCCTTGATGTCACATTAGTTACAATAAGACAATCATCTGCAGGGCCTCCACCTTTGCTGCTGTGAATGGACGTCTGCCACTGCTTGACAGCTCTTCTTGGTTCTTGGCAGTTTAATGCCCTTAACATTTAACGAGGCCCAATGTGGCCGAGCTGACATTTGCACATGACCCTGACAGATTATATACAGCCAATCACAGAGGGGCAACAATGAGGTTTTCATGGTTCCTTTCCAATTGACTTCAAGATGTATTGTATATAATCTCTTTTGTTATTGGTCACTAGTGGGGAGAGAACAACCTGCACCAATAGGGTACGACTTCAGGTTGTCCTGCAAATTTGCTCAAACACACAATTTAACACTCATTTACAGCCAGACTATTTCTTCCTCTCTGCAACCCTGCTGAACTGTGTCAGTTGCTTCAGATCTATGACAATATTTATCCTCATTGAAGGAAAACCTTTCGTCAGCTTTTCCCCATTTCCCTTATGTTCCCACTCTGTCATCAGTCTTGTGGATGACTGGCTGCCGAGCTGATTAATAGGCCGGCTGGCTGCTTTGCAATGCGACTGTGATTGTGTGACTGACTGACTGGCAGACTCACAGAATGAATGATTGACTAACTGTACAATTAGTTGGCTCTTTCGCTGACTGACTGTCAAGGTGACCGACCGGCTGGTTTGCTGGCTGACTCGCATCACTTGCTTTCACTCCTGACTTAAACATCGCCAACTGAGTTAAAGGACAAGGCTGGCGTCATTCTCCCAAATGGATGTGTCCAACGACAGCTGCGTGCACCAATGATGCTTGGACTGTCCACTTGGAGGACACGTTCCACACAAGAGCAGTTGATCGCTACTTTACCACGACCTGCGCGGTAACAACAAGTTAGCAGTACGCAGATGTCCACACACGAGTACACTCTCTGATGATGAAATGTACGTCACACGGAAAGTATAACTTCAGCTTCCCCAGCTGTCCAAACTGAACACATAATACTTTTAAAATTGAGTCATGAATATATATATATATATATATATATATATATATATATATATATATATATATATATATACCTTCGTGTTTAGAAAAGAGTAAAAACAATGCTTAAACAGCTGGGCATTGTAGTTTACGGCAGACGTTACAAACAGGAGTTAATAGTGTATTTGTTGGGGACTATTTTTAGCAGCAGATCAATACGCATTTGTGGCTTTAGAATGTATTTATTTCTGTCAGCAGAACAGTGGATGTGGGATTTAAACAAACTACAGTGTGTGAGGTCATCCAGTGCAAAGGTCAGCTGTGTTTTAATAGTTTTAGGACAACAATGGAATCATGGCACAAGGGAATAAGACTTTTTAGGCTTTGGATACGTAGACACTATTTGTTGGTAAGGTCAATTCATTTGAGTTTTTTTATCTTTTCATGAGATTTGTTGAGAATAAAGAGACGAGAACAACAGATTCATCCTTCAAAGGCTCTGAAAACATATTTTCCCAATAGGCATATTGTTGTTATGTAGCGTACATGAACACACAATCTTCAGCCAATTTCTGAACAGTTTCAATGATTTCTCATGAGGGATTTGCTGTTTTAGGCTCTTCTCGCTGGTTTGAAGTGTGTGGGGCACAGATGGAAGAAGGTGATGCCAGGTACTTTAATGCACCAATCCATATTATTGAGCAACATTTGAATCAATGTTGCTTATGGGGTTATTTGTAGCTCTTTGGTCAGTAAACTCACACCCACACAGTAGATTAGATGCATTTTAAGACCTGATAAATTATTATATTAAGGATGTGTTTCCCCTTTATAAATCTGATCTTTGACTGTTGCTTATTTAGTCATGAATAATTAATGTTATGGAGAAAACAAGATCTAAAACCAAGTTTTCGGGAGCTTTAAAACAAAGAACACAAAAACGCTGACTAAAATAAAAGTAGTTTAACCTTTGACATTACATTTTCTATTGTGCTGCCCACAAAAGGGAACAATCAGTGCATCTCTGGGCTAAACATCAACTAGATAACATTATGCAAGCATCAGACCTCAGAGTCCCATATAAGGTTTGAGAGCGACGGGCGATGGTAGATGGAAGAGGTCAGGAGGGGACAGATTATCTCGTTTTCATAAAGCTTTTACTTCAGTCATTGTTTACCTTTATGATTGACTAATGATCTCATTATACGTTAATCGAGTGATTTGTGTCTCTCATTGCCAGTGTCAACAAAACAAGCTGTTCCAGAAGATCTATCTGTCTGTCACCCGGGGCGGTCACAGTCAGGGAACTCTCCAAGAAAACTCCATATTTGTCCCTTTTCTCTTCCTCCTCAGCTGCCTCACGAAACAGGGGTTAAGTGATGGTTTAGGGCCGAGAAACATCCTGTTTTTCTCTCTCTTCCTTTCAATTTCCCTCTCTTGCATGCGCTCAATCATTAAAGGAAGCATCTGTTTCGACTCTCGCCGTATCTGAAAGCTGATAAATGCCAAGTATGTGTACAAATCATTTACATACGCCAGTTACATGCTAGGATAGACCCTTCAGTGTCTGTGTATTGTTCCTGAAAAGGTATAGTATACAGGCTGAACTTCAGGCTGCACTTGTCTCTCTTGTTCTTTGTTTTGAACAGACAGTCCATTAAAACGAGAAGATCTTGTTAAGGACAGAACAATTTGTTCCGCCAAAGGCAAAGACAAAACATACACACACCAACAAGTAAAAGTTCCTTCAAGACAAAAAAACAGGCAATTAAAGCCGATGAGTTACAGCTGAGGAGACAAAGTGATAACCATTCTCCTGACACGTCATTAAATCACTCGAATCAGAGCATGGGAACAGGCCCCTCGGCCTGCACATATTGGATTGTATGGTGTTGATGTTATGGTGAAGTGGGACTCCAAATGACGCCAACTGACCTCAATGTGTTACCTTATATCTCTTTAGCTCTGGATTAGTGTTTTGGTATTGTAGTGCTCAAAAACCTGTGTTGTTTCTTTGAACACAGTGCTGAGACAGAGTAATCTGTGATGGTATTTTCTAATGAAACGCTTCTGCCACCTGGACACTCTTGGCATTTCCCAGAATTTAAAGTCCAGTTCTGTTTTTAAATGCATTTGATGCCTGACCTAAAGCTTTTGTGTCTATAGGATGCAGATTGCATAAAGCAAACATGATTATTGTTTAAATTGGGCTCGAAAAGAGGTCAACAGAACTCAAAATCAAACTCTGTTGGTCTTTTAATTAAAATAAAGAAGTAAAGGTGTGATGAGTAGGTTTAAAGAACATAAAAACAAAAGGGAGGGTGTGCGAACAGGAGATCACCAAGTATTGTTCTGCTGGTGTTTTACTTTATAGTAATCCTTCAGCCCTTTGGAAAATGCAGTTATGCACTTTCTTTCCGAGAAACGGATGAGAAGATCAAAGCTAATGTCCCAAAATGTTGAACTGTTTAAAGCTGGATCTCTTTGTCCTGTAAAATGAGCTCTAGCTGAACGGACGGACATTGGATGAAAGAAACAGAGACACAACGTCTGTGCTCACGCTTTATCGTAATAGACACTAATCAGACACTCCACTGTCATTGTATTCCTGTTATTCCTGTTATTCCTGTTATTCCTGTTATTCCTGTGTTGAGCCATGACAGCATTTGACTTTTTTTTACGTTCCAGTTACCAGAATATACGAGCAGTGCAGACACATGTCTGTTCAGACTTCATTCAGTTTGCAGTCATGCAAGTGTCTCATTGGGCAGAGAAGAAAGGGACAGGGATGTACCTTTTTATTCTCTGCACAGCCTTAGTGAGTCCTTCTTCAGCTGCTTGGGGGTAAGAACAGAAGTCCCTGTGTATCCAGAGAGAGAGAGGCCTGGCCGCAGGGTTGCCAAGGCAACAGGGAACAGTGCAGGCATGGTGGTGAAAGAAGAGGGGGTCTGAACTGATAGGAAAACTGGAAACGCCAGGGGACACCTTTGTGCATGAAGATGCTCCACACCCTTGTGATGAGGAAAAAGAAAAGTTCCTTTTTATTTCTAGATGAAACCATAAATGTTGCTGGTTAGGCGGCGTCTGAAAGTGAAGAGCCCGATGTCAAGGAACTTACCTCACAGACGGCCACAGAGCACTCTGATCTATTTCTCATGTCTGCTTTATTAGATACATGGTCTCCAGCGCGTTGGAAATGAACGCACTTCAAATTACGTGCAGTTATACGTATTAAAGGGGTCGTAGCGGGGGGTGTGACATAGGAAGGGGAGCCCAATCTGAATGGCTTGTTGAATCCCTCGTCTTATTTCACAGTCTGTGTGTTTCTTAGGCGCTCCATATACCTAAATGTACAGTATGTGCACATTTACTGAAAAGATGAGTTTTTCATTATATGCCCCCTTTAACTTATTGGCTTTGAGCACACATACATTACATACTATACTTTACTACTCAGGCGTGATCATTTCAAGTAGCAGTTGTGTGTTCATATATAAAAAATGTTCTATCTGAGGTCTCGCTTGTGCCAAGCTTCTTCACAAGGTGTTTGCAGGAAATGCTGTGCCTGATAACACTTATATTGATCCAACTGTGCCTCGAATTAGAGACACACCCACCTCAGCTGGAGAACCACTGAAACATATGGTAGAGGCAATGATCTCTTTTCCTGGACCCAAATGTTCAAATGTCCACGAGCTTATTGAAGAAGGAGGACTGTGTCCAGGAAAGACAGTTTATCTTACAAATATTAACAGTACGATGTCGGTCCACTAGCCTACATATTGTCGAATAAACTGTATATTGAAGAGGCCTTTCTTAATAGAAGACATTTTGACGCGTGACAGTAGAAAAAGCACAGGTGTAAATAATACAATGAATGCTTTCTGTGCAGCATAATGGACTAAGCTACTGACTACATGTTGTTGTGCAACCCTGTGTTGCAGGATGACTGTAAAGGATCTTTGAAACCTTGTATGTGCACATGCCACACTGATCCATTCTCATGTCAGTGGGCTTAATTAGTGCTTAGTTTCAAGAGCCTGGGAAGTCTGCCACCGTGTTGACTTTAGATGTGGCCCTTACCCGACCGGGCGTGGGTTTGTTTTTATAGGACTAGGAAGATACAGCTTTGCTGGAACGTCCACATAACAAGCTGGCCAGAACGGGCAAGATATGACCACACTTTAAGAACAATGTAATTAGCTTAAGGGTGCTGTTTTATCTTTCCATTACAGTGACAATGTTACACACTTGTGAAGACTAAACCAATCATTGAATAGTCATGAATCCTGCGTATTTGATGACATATTCTGTATCCGTAACACTCGCTCTGATAAATGCAGATTTCACGCAGCGTTTATCTGGATTGAATGGATGTGAAATGTTTATTATATGAATGTCACTTTCAGTCTTTCACATTGGTTTCTACAATCAACAGGCACCAGTCTAGGAAGTATACATGTTATGAGCAACATGTCGCCTAAATGAGTCACATCCACCCACATGTGAGCACAGGTCCATTAGCCTTTGTCACATTTCATTTAGTGAGTCGAAAGGATCTCTAATGGCTTGTGACAAATAAAAGGTCAAACATATTTAGAACATACTCTCGTGTCAACGTAACCAAAGCAAAAAGCTGAATAATCTGTTGCATTATTGCGTAACCTTCAAAAGGAAATGAGTTTAGTTAAGCTGAATTGAAACATTTGCGACATTACCTCGGACATGATGGTTTCTTTTGACCACTGCTGTGAATTACATTTTTTGGTAACATTCCAACCGCATTGGCCGACAAATACCTTGAATTTATTTCAAATGAGGCACTTTTCTGATCTTTGGCAGCCAACCTCACAGAAGATGGATGGAGCATTCCCTGTCAGCAATTCCTACGTGAGAGATGAGAGGACAAAGACTTAAAAGGAGACCATTCTTTAGCCAGTTACTGATTATGGCCAAAACTCTGCCTTAACTTGCAACAGCAGCAAAAATCAAGGGTGTGTGTGTCTGTGTGTGTGTGTGTGTGTGTGTGTGTGTGTGTGTGTGTGTGTGTGTGGAAATATCCAGTATGTCTCATAAAATGGTTTTGGCAGGAGTGAGTGGCAGCACTTCTAAAAGCTGGTGTAACAGCAAACTTGCCAGAAAGATGGTAAATAGAGAACAATCATCAATCATTCCAATTCAGAAGAACCTTTTGTGTTTGTTTCCCTGCTGAGATCTTCTCTTGTACTTTAAAGTATGATAACTGCATTAGTGTTGCATTAACCCGTGCTACTGCTGAAACATTGGGCTTGTTACCTTTCAACCAAAGCCACTCCTGCAGCATCACACATAATGAACTAGTCTTTGGTCAGAAATCTCCAAAGGCCCGAACACGCCAGGATTTAAAACAATGAAATGCTGTGGTGAAATCCATTAGATCCAATGGAAGACCAGAGGATCCGCCCAAGAAGGGAAATGTATCACGTAAGCTGGCTTCTCATATGAACTCCGGATACTGTCTGGAGAATCAGGTCCGCACATTGTCCGGAGTTTCCCTTCCGATGCGTTCTCACTTACTGGAAATGCTCCGTTTGGTTAAGGCGAGTGGTGGCGGTTGGGTAGAGCGTGCAAGAGGTACGTCATGACGTAGATTACACCGCGGCCATGTAGGCCGTTCGTAATTTGGTCATAAACTACCGAGTCTCTTGCCGTTACTTGAATTTGTCTGACCATTTTGATGTCTGCCCTTACCGACAGAACATCTGAAAACATTTCCGTTGCCACTGACCCCTCTTCTTCATCCTAAGTGATTGTTTTCTTTATGGTTTTCCGCCGTCAATCGGACATTATAAAGACTTTGTACTAGCGAGCTGGAGCTGGCAGGGTAACGTCTGTTTGATGTCCGGTCGAACGTTAGCGTTCTCACATACAGCTCCTCTGGGTAACTGGTCTGGGTAATTTCAGGGTTACAGTTTATGTGTGAAAGGGGCTGAAGAGTTTGGAGAAGTTTGACATGCAATTCGCAATGCTGACCTTTTTGAGTGGACAGAGAGCCGGAGGGTCCAAAACAGGGGAAGTTATTATTATTATTACTATCTGTGTTGCACAGCTATGAGACAGGAGTTGATGGTACAAACACGTCTTTGGAATAAACTTGTCAACCAAGCTGAGATAATGAATTTGTTAACTAACTGTTTGCAAGCTTGTTAGCTTGGAGAGCTCCTCCTCAATTTAATTTTTATTAAAATAGTGTGCAATGGTGAACAAATTTCCAGGGGGAAGTTAACAAAACAGAGAAGCTCCGGAAGCTAAAGTGACTGACTAACGCTTGCCTGACAGGGCCTCGTTGCAAGTTAGCTCGTCAGCTACAGCAGTTCACCAACTAGCCCCGATGTCACAAAGCTTCAGGCACCACCTGTTTCGTGTGGACAAGCAAACGTCACTTTGCAGTGTGACCGCTGCAAGAGAAGAGACATGGCGTGGATAAAGCTTCATCCTGGTTGAGAGTGCGACATAAAAACACGGTACAAGTCACACAAAGCCTGCGGGGCTAAACACACCTAACTTATGAAAATGAATGAAGACAGCTGGGAGGAAAGACTTCCTTATCTACGAGCTTCTGCCACCTGCAGCCCTCCTATCTCGTTTTCTGCCTGTCTGCTGCCAGATTGGTACAGACCGAGCAGAGGTACAAGGATGACCCTGAGCTGTCATTGTTTTTCCTTCTAACGCCCTTCTTTCTCACTTCCTCCATCCCTCCTTCCTTCTCCCTCTCTGTTCCTTTTTAGGGACGGCAGGCTGCACAAAGACAGGTGATTGCTGCTGCTAGTGTTGGTTTTTTCTCTCCATTTAGAGACATGCCATGTCAAAGCCAGCAGAAAGTGTTTGGAATCACTCACCTGAAATGTCAGTGACTTCCTAACAGGGTGTCCATCAGTGCTTTTTCAAACTGACAAGGGAGCCATTAGCTGGTGGCTCTGAGTGTGTGGTGGAAAGGGGCGGGATTGAGATTTTTTTTTTGTTTTTATGTCCATCTGCAGCAAACTGTTAGCCTGTATGACATCCATGTGATGGGGGAGAAAAATCAGCATCTGGAAGGTATCTGTACATGAAAGCTGTGAGAATACTTATTTATAACTACCAGGAGGTTTGGATTCATGATCTGTGAAATGTGGTCTGATCATTATACCTTCTTGATAAAAGCTGTTGTTTATGTTCACCTCATATGTACACACTCACACACACACACACACACACACACACACACACACACACACTCAGACACACACACTCAGACACACACACACACACACACACACACTCAGACACAGGTGCAGCCACCATGACGACACTGCACTGTATGCAGCATGGACACAATCTTTAATCATCCTGTGGTCCGCTGCAGAGGGAGAATATACAGTGATGGGGATGCAGACAAAACACAAACACACGCACACACACACACACACACACAAACACACACACCTTCCCCCGCTCGTAGCCATGCCCCCTGCAAACCTACCATTCCCTAGTCCATGATGTAATGCTATCAGACCCCTCCTCTGCCGTCTCTCCCTCCCTCCGTCTCTCACACACTCCTCTCTCTCCTTCTCCTCATTCTATTGGTGGCTCCCGTCTGCATCTGCTGGATCAGCTCTGTCTCCCTGCACACACTCATACACATACACACACACACACACACACACATACACACACTCACCCACATGCACACTTCCACGCTCCCTCTCACACACTTTTACACATACACTACCAGGGGGATTTCTCCGCCACTGCAGCCTCTGCTCGCTCCACCTGGGTCCTGTCTTGCACCGTGAGGGGAAAGCACGGTGAGTCCCTCCTTTCTCTTATGACAGCAGGCGATGGTGGTTTACAATAAGACAATGGGATGAGAGGACATTGTTAGTTTTTTTCCTGCGGAGAGTGGCGGACAAACGCCGGGGAGGCATTGATGCCACTGCAGCCTGGGAGGAGGAGAGGCTGGCAGCTGAGTTTGTGCTTGGAGTAATGAAGTGGTGTGAGGTTGCTCAGTTACTACAGATACCGGTCATCTCGGCTCTGGGTGCCATGGCAATAGATTACATTCAGTCAGCCTTATTGTCTGTCTCCTAGTAAGGAGCTGGAAGCTGTAGTGAGGTGCACGTGTGTGTGTGTGCTTTCAGTGATATGATAAATATGTTTGTATGCATATGTGCAGTCTGAATTACGAAGTGTAAACATGCTCCAGGGTATCGCGTGTTATCTGGTTTACTCTTTTAAAAATGTCACCTTGCCTTGAGAGAACACAGGGAAGGAATCACATGAATGTAAACCAAAGCTGCTACTGCATCAAGTTCCTGTGATGGTCTAGTTTGTTCTGACTCCTGCCCGCTGCACAGGGAGGATATATCGGCCACAATAAAGCCCCGACAGTGTCATTATGTACGTATAGATTGTGCCTGTTGTGTCACTGACAAAACAGGGTGTGTGCATGTGGTGTGAACCCGTACGCCTGTGACATCTGGACACTTGCGATGCTCTGTCCGTCTTCTCCTTCCCCATTATGTGTACTTGGACTCTTTCACTGTAAGACTCAATGACATTGAGTCTAATAGGAAAAGTAATTCTATTATTGCAACGGCTTTTGACTGCTAAACGACACATTACTGATAATAGAACTGAGGAGTGAAGTCACTGGTGCATTTTCCTTTCTGGGCTCGACCAAATTGCATTTTGTGCAGCTATTCACTGCAACCTAACCTTTTAGGTCCAGTGTGTTGAAATGTTAATATTTTATAATGCTTGGGCTACTCCACATGTGGACACTTTCATAACTAATTCATCCTGATATTTTCCCATTTCTATTTCACAAGGAGCTGAGAGGAAGCTGGACATGATTCGCTGCTTTTTCCATTTCAATATAAAAGCCTAATTTAGCTTCTGTTTAGTTCATTAGTGCATCATATGGATCCATAATTCAAAGAAATGTCTAGTAAATCTGGAAGGAAGGGTAATCCATCAAATGCCACCAGCTCACTGACAGCAAAACAAACAATATATCTTCTACACGAGATAATCTTGTTCTCAATTAACCAACACACAAATTAGCTTTTCCACTTGCTAATTATAGCAATGATTGCAGCATATAAAGGACGAAATGAGATAGAAATGAGATTTTGGAAGTCAGCTGGCCTTGTGCAGATTCTCTGCAGTCCTTCATGGAATAGTGTGTGCAAATATGTTGGTGGATTGTTTTTAATCAATGATTAGCACATGAAGCAGCTCTTCCCCAAGGCTGTTTAACTCTGACATACTCTCTGTAGGCATAAATGGAAAGTAATTAGGATGGTGGTCCAACAACAAACTAATAAACCACCGAGGAAGAGCAGTGCATAGTAAGTTCCCATTGGCTGTTAAAGCAATATCTGGGTGCTTAAAAGGTTCGTGTGTGTTCATACTGAGATGGTTTATTGATTTCTTTCCCGTTTGAATCCCGTTACAGCCGACAACAGACATCGTGTGTCCCCACTGCCCCAAAGACCTTTATAAGTAAGACCGGGAGCTAATATTGCGCTCATACGCTGCACTTTGTGACCCTGGCTGGAAATCTAAATGTTAATATTCTCCCTGAAGCAGTTCATGTGCTACATCATCCCTGGTGGTGAGGAGTCTCGTCTCTCATCGGCTTTTGTCCCACATTCTGACGTTGCTGCTTCCTGTGAAGTGAAGTGGACGATTCAGAACTTGTTACATTAGATGTGCAACAATTTCATGCTGATTGAAGCTGTTCATTTGGTTTCTTCCCTCACTGGCTTTGCCTGACGTCAAACTAATCAGCTGATTATGACTATTTGAACTCACTCAAGGTAGAATAGGGCACTAAAAAGGTCAATTCAATCAATATTTTATTGACTTTGGATCCTGAACACAGCACAGAAAAGGATTCACATACCTCTCAGTCACTGTGTTGTTGCACTCACTGGTTGGTTTGGTCTATATACAGGCTTCTATACTGTCAGCTGCTTTTTAAATCAAACATTGTGATTGTTTTTCCCCATTCACTCTAAACAGAAACACCACACGTATTACTAAAAATAAAACGTGACGATGTTCAGATTGAGGACAGCTGCTCTGGTTCTACAGTCCTGCAAACACTGAAGAACTATTTCACCCAAACTGTCAATCAAATGTCATGCAGAAAAGATGTTCAACTTTAAACCTTATAACGTCCAACATCTAAATGTTTTCAGTCTGATGTGTAAGTGTGTTGAACAAAAACAATGAATACTTCCAAACTAAAGATCTGTGTGTCAGTAAATGGAAACAGTTTGGAGCATAAGAATACCTGTTACAGTGGTTTGACGGAGACTAAACACAGAACAGAAGGTGGAGAGCAAAGAAGAATATGATCCTTGTGTTTGTCTGTTCCTTCTTGCACTTTTATTGTTTGCTATTCTACTAAAATACTTGTGTAGGATTATTAATATCTTGTATTGCTATCCAAGCAGCTGATGGAAACTTTATTTTTGTTGTAACATTCCTCAAACCTCCACAGAGCATTAATGAACGTACAGCAGGTCCAAGTTTTGATTTTCTGGCTTAAAATTTCTGGAAAAAAGCTGCAATCAGACCTGAGAAACACCAAGGCAATTTCTTACATTTAACGCTATTCCCCTTTAACGCTGTACTATATTTAAAGTCAAGTTTAATAATGTTCTTTGTGCTGATAAATTCATCAAAAAATCAGAAACTCATTAATTCATTCCCAGTGCCTGGAGGCTTTCTTCCACAGCCCTCCTTCCTCCCGCTGTGCAGCTGTGCAGGACCTTCACCTATGGCCTCCTACTGCGGCATCCACCGCCTCCCAGCTTCAAAACCACGGAGAAGGAGCCAGACAAAGAAAATCCATGAATTGAGCAAACGCACACACCAGCGTCTTCATTTAGACTGAAAGGGCCATCGCCGACGTCACTTCCTCCCCGAGCTCTCAGGGGGAAACCGGACCACATTAAGGAGCATTAATCTCTTAACATCCTATTGTATTCATATTAAAGCCACATGTTAGCCCTTCCCCCGGTGTGTGTGTGTGCACAGAAGCTGTCAGACAGCAGATATTTGTTCTCATTTATTATGGAAGATAAAGAGGCATCCAAGCTGATCAGCTGGCTCCAGTGTGTGTTCGTGGCATCAAAGGTTTCGAGTCCATTTCCTAATCTTTGCTCCAGACTCTCTCTTTATCTCCTTTTCTAGCTCTGGTTTTCAGATTCAGTTTTTCTTTTGTAAAGTTTTGCCAAGCAGGAAACCAAAATGACAAAAAAGAAATGGTGACAACATGAATTATAACACATTGCAGCACCTTGACTGTTACCATTTTACATGATGTGCTGCGTGGACAAATGATTTAATGGACCTGTGAGCTTTTAATTATGTGGGGGGAACCAAAAAACCTTGAAAGCTCAGTCTGAGATGATTGAACATGTCAGGAGGGAAAGTAAGAGCCGATTTAAGCCGATGACATGATTTTGCATCTCCTGTTTAATCATTTTCCCTGTCACTATCAACACAACCCTACTTCTGACATGTGTGTGCATCGGACAAAGAGAGAGAGGGGGGGGGATGTGAGGATGCAAGGAAGGCAGGAAATTACATATTCTCTCACTTACCTCTAACGTATCTAGCGATGCAGATCGTTTTAGTTGAGTGTCTTCAGATCTTTGGGTATTCAGTCCTGAGATTTCTGATACAATTGAGGAATTGTAGCATTGAAAAATGACAAAACTCACAAGCAACAGGCTTTTCCATAATAGATTTAATAGCCTACTACTTATTTTTGCTGTTTCCAATAGATTTTTGGAGCTGTTTTACATCCACCCACAATATATTTTTCGGCTGTGAGCTGCTCCTCCGTTTCCTTTGTGAATTGCATTATAGGAATCGAATAGTGTGAATCAACAGCACACACATTTAGTCTGCATGCTGTTTGCTTTGAGTATTCACTGTCACTTCTTTTGGACACAATACATACTGACAACATGTTAAGAATAATCTTTTCTTGACGTGAGCATTGTGAGCATGACTCGTTATGGTGCATAGGACACACATGATGATGGTTTCATATGTGCACAAAAGTAAAACATATGTGATTCTCACACGGTGCAAGAGACATTAGTTTACGTCTGTTTCCCAAATGTGCATGAAAAATATCATCACAGTCAACAACACTTGCAGTTTGGTTGAAAGATATCGAAACAGTAAGTCATTCCTATCCATGATAAATGACTAACCTGTCAAAACAACTCGACCCAGGATCATTTATAGAGAAGGCAAATGGGACACTTTCCGAGTGGAGTGCGTGCCGCATCAGTTGATGAATCATCAGTGTGAAGAGAGGAGGCCTCCTGTGCAGAGAGAGAGAGTGGATGAGTGACATGTGGGGACATTTTTGGGACTGTTGGAGCGGGACAAGGTGTGGACACGGGGATGAGTCACAGTGCTGTTAGCTCTGCAGGAGACACCTGGTGCTCTGACTCATGAACTGTATACAAGAAGTGGACATAGTCATCGTGACGCCATTTGTTTGCGAACCCTCGAGTTTGGCATTTTGGCCTCGGCCATCTTTGTTTCTCAGACCCAGAAGTAACACGAGGGTGGAGAAAAGTACAACCGAACGCTGAACAAGACATGTTTGCTTCACCAAAATGTCACTTTCATGAACTGAAAACAGTTTTCAGTTCATGAAACTGTCCCAAACTGGACAACGCCGGTGTGATCTGTCAATCACAAGGTAGCCCCGCCCTGAAGCTGTATTGTATATTTTACTCTAAATGGGAGCATAATTTAGAAGATGAACATCATGCTTCATCGATCACAAGACGTGAAATGTGTGATTAAGACTCATTATGAAAATATTTACTGAGAAATTGAGTAACTTTTTCATAGACTTCTATACAACCAGGCTTCTTTTAGCAACCAGTAAACATTAAACCCTGCTGGTCATTAGTAACAATGCACCTTTCAGACCTGGAGTTTGCTGCTTGCTCTGACTTGCTCCCTTATAAAAGATATGACTCATTATTACATACAATGTTTATACAATAATCTGCTTTTCATTGTAGGTATAGAGGCATCAAGTCTGTCTTTAGCAAAAATGACACTGAATAATTCATTTAATAAGTGTTAAATGTAAAATGTGTTGCCTATGCAGGTGATACCCTACACATAATATAAGACAATATAAACTTAGAGTGCATTTGTCAACAAAGAAAGAACAATGACTTGACCTTATTGACAAAAGTGTATTTTGTGCTCACAACGCATTCCGGTCAGTCTCCAAATCTGATGTTGTGTATTACTCACTGAAATAGTCTGTCATATACTTAACCCCGATAAAAGCTTCACGCGTGGCCATGACCTTAATATGAAAGGCTGCTGTATGCCCCCCGGTGCGCTCGCGTGCCACAACAAGGGGATATATTTTGAATGCAGCGGCAGATTTAGGCTGATGTGATCTACGACCACTGAGCGTTTGTGAAATGCAACCTTCAGTACTTAAAGAGCGCCCTAATTGAGGATTTCTTTACACTTTAATGAACTCAAAGTTTAAAATGCTCCAAATAAACCCTGGCGTGCTCATTAGCAGGAGGCCACTTAATTCTTATCAAAGTGCTTCACCCAAAGCTGCGGAGCTACTTAGCATCTTGTTATTGCATCTTCAGTTCGGGAGCGCCAACATCTGACTGCTTGCTGCTCATTCTTTCTCCCGTTTTTCAGTGTGAGGCTAATTTGCACTCGTAATTTTTATCCATTTGTTTTTGATGAGCGTAATCACTTTGGGGGAGTCAGTAGCTTGATGGATTCATATATTATTGCATCATATATCACTGCAGAACATATAGAAAAGCAATTAAGCAATTGTTTACCGCTGACCCAAACCTGACTTTTGCCCAAATTGGATGATTTTAATCTTCTGAGAAGTAATCCTTGATTGAATTTGAGGGATTACTGAGCGCCTGGCAGATAAAGGAGAGCAACTTTGATTTGCAGCTGTCTATCAGAGAACATGTCAGAGAGAGAGAGAGAGAGAGAGAGAGAGAGAGAGAGAGAGAGAGAGAGAGAGAGAGAGAGATGCCTACCGTCAAAGAGAAAGAAAGACGGGGACAGAGAGAATGAAGTGTCATAAATTTAACCCCCACCTGTCACATATTTTTCCAGTCGGGGGAGGGAGTTGGCCTTCACTTTATCTGTGGCACAGTCATGCAAAACCAAGTCAGAGAGTGACAACATTTCAAGAACAAAGTGTCAGGGCTCTATCAGGATGCAGCCTGGAGCGCTCTGCCTCTGGTTTGGTTACTGTCATCACATTTCTTGGTGTTCACAGTCAAAATATCTGACAAATTCTCACATTGTCACTGAAAGCAAGGAGCCGGAGACTAATTATTAATGTTTTATTTTTCCCCTGCGGGTGTGAAAAGTGGTTTTGTGTTGTGCATGATAATTAGTTTTGTGTCTCTCCTTGTCAAGAAATAATAATTTCGATTGGACATCCCGAGCAAAGCAGACGGTGCAACCAGGCTGTCTGGTGTTTTTTTTAGCTTTTAAAGAAAAACGATATACTGGAGTCCACAGTTCGTTTTACTCTTTTGGGGTCTAAAAAGAGATTACATGAATGGCTGAGTCTGGTTGTGTTCAGGTCTTTGCCTTCTACATAATCCCGTGTAATTCTCTTTGTGGTGGACCCTCTCGGTTGTCATTCATGGTTTGACGGCTGCAGGGTAGCCCTGAGAAGAGAGAGGAAGAGGAACACTGATACCCGAGACAAGGAAGCAGGAAAACCTGTCTTCTCTTTTGGCCATATACTGCAAAACACATTTGCTATATACTTAAGAATATATTTCGAGAAGGCAAAGCTTGATCCACTACTGTAGGCCTATGTCTGTGCAGATCATGGGTATGCATCATTTTCTTTTTGGACAACCTTTGCGTAGGTTTAGGAAAATATTGTGTTATTCAGGCTTGTATTGAGGAGGGACATGATAACCCTCTGTGCAATGTGTCGTTTTATAAAACTATGCTCCCATAAAACATCCAAATGTTTACAAAAGTCCAAAAAGGGGACACATCATTTCGGCGTTTCCAATAATAACATTGTTACATTACACAGGACTTATATGTATGCTTTTATAAAAACACTCCCACTGATGTTAATCCTTTTCCCCTCCGACAACTAGACATATAATGTGAAACATAGGTTATATCTCCTTGCTAAATGAACTGGAGGTGAGATCATGAGAGGCCATGTGTGTGTGAGTGTTTAGTTGCAGGCAGGCAGCGTGTGCTGAGGGAGGAGCTAAAGTTTAGCAGCTTGAAAGCGTCCAGCCTCTTCAGTCTGTAGTAGAGGAGGAGGCTCGTCTTCTAACGCACGGATGATGGACTTCACTTCTCGGACACGCTAACGGACCCTAATGTGCTCACGCTTAGGCACACTTTGCGGATTTAAAGGGGGTTTCGATCCATTTTTCGACCGTTTTTTCAACGATTTTGAAGACTTGAGCGGTGAGTTCTGCTCTTGTTCTTTGCGCTGCAGCTCGTGGATAGGAAAGTCTTTATGTGCCTCTTCGGTGTTCTTCGCTTTTTCCAGGTTAAACACCTGAATCTCATCTAAAATCTATAACATCTATGTCATTTGTTGTTGTTGGAGGGATACTTTGTGGACACCTTGCATAAATGTACATTTGAAGTATTCCGCTGAGGCCATTTCTTCTAAGATGGGAGCTTTAAAGTGTAAATGAAGGTTTTCTGTGACATGCCTTGTAATGGTGGTGTTTTTGCCTCATCATAGTCGGATGTGTTAACTAAGACTTTGTATTCCTACATACAGTTTGTAGACTTTCATGTCATTTCCATCAGTGATCCATTCTCTCATACACACATTGCCTGCTTGCTCCTTAAACAAAACCCCCAAAATAATTAAATTGCAGCATTTGTTGTACTGTTGTAAAAGCAGTGTTTTCTACCCATGTGGGTAAACAGCTGCTGTTCACATTAAACCAAAGAAACAACACACAAGATAAAAACTTATGTTGCATTGCTTTATTGTCACCAGACCTAAAGAAACATTGGCAACATTGCTGCTTCTGATCCCTGTTTAATCACACACACACACACACACACACACACACACACACACACACACACACACACACACACACACACACACACACACACTGTGAACACCATGTGGAGCCTTTTTTTAGGGTTGATTCTGTCCAACTTTACACTTTCTGTAATGACACCTGGCTTCTTACCTGTTGTTCTCTTCCAAATGGCCTCCTCTTATCTCTGCTGGCCAAATGTTTTGACATGCCTCCCATATCGCTCTGCATTTCTCTGAAACAAACACACTCCGACCCTGGCCTTTCTTCTCTTTCTCTGAGGCCCAAACCACAAGTTATTGTTAGAAAATGTGTACTTTATCCTGAACTGATGGGCACAATCTGGAGGTTATGGTGCGTGAGAGAGAGCAGCAGCCTGGTTCAGTGTTTAGATGGAGCTGATATGCTTTGCTGGAATCTGACTGTAAATGACCGGCAGAGCGGTCTCTCCCCTTTGGGCCTCTGCTGTTCTTGTGCTCCCCTCACCAGAGTGTGATACTGTATCACTAACTCTAATAACACTGATAGTCTCTGGCTCTCTTACTGCAAACAAACATGTTTATCTGGAAGTACATGCAAAAGCATCTTGCATGGTTCCCCCCCCCCCTCCCCTATCCTCCCTCCTAGTTCTCTGAAAAACACACACATATGCACATACAGACCCCCGCCCACACAATCACTCACACATTCAAACACTCAAAACAAACGCACAGACTCCACCCAACACTCCACCCACTGTAACAACTTCAGAGGAATGGTCAGCATGTGGAGAGGTTGTGGTAAAGGAGTTGGAAGGGAAGTGAAAACCAGGGAGGGGAGTAGTACACTCTGGTTGCTTTTAACCCCCAAAAGGTTAGTGATATCCCATGTAGTGTCCAGAGGGGCGCTGGAAGTTCTCAGTACAAACTGATGGGAACTTGCGTGTTCAGACTCCTTGTGCAATCTCCCATTCAGTACGGAGATGTGGGAAAACAGTCATTTCCCTGGGCTGCAGCCAGATCGCACCCAGGACGGTGCAGGCATGAAGCCAACCACACTAGCTTTCCATCAGCTGAGTTGAGTTAGTGCAGATGAGTTCAAAAAGGGTTTGTTGTTCATCCCAAATGAAAGAAAGAACAATGTGTGAGAGGGGGGGGATTTTGTTTTCCTGCAGCCAGAACATTTGGCAGGAAAAGACGCATCAATTTGAGGAATCTGCAAGAATTCTTGTCGCGTTAATGCAACTTAAAGTGTGAAAGTCACACCTTGCTTTTACACACGGGCAATTCACATTTGCGTTCTCTACAACCTGGCCCCGTTTGCTGACTGTCTCTGCATAGCTTTGTCTGCCAGTTGCAAGGCCATTCATATTCAGTATGACCTGCAGGTCCTGTAGAAAGGCTGGCTGGGCCATGCAGGGGTTTGTATGTTTGGCCAAAGTAGGGCTCTGAATACAGGTGATGTCCCTCTGGGGCCACGGAAAAAATAACCTGAAATTAATTTCCTTTTTTTAAAATGACTTTTTCTACCTTTTCCCTGTTGCTTGCTCTTTTTCCCACTCCGGCATTACTTTGTGTTTGAGCCATCTGTACGAGACTGTTGTGCCTGTGAGTCTGCAGCTGCCCAACCACAGGATTACACCCGTCTTAATAAGCATACTCTATATTTCCTTAATGCTGTTAAAGCAAATACACAGCGTGCATCGGAGAGTCTGCTTTAATTCATTGAATGTGGTTTCTGCTATGCGCTGGGGACTCAACATGTCATGTATCATAATAACATTTGTATTCTTTATTTGGGCATTTTATATTTTACAGTCTAATCTTATTAAAGTAAGAGATTGAGCAGAGAAGAGGACCAATATCAACTGTAACCTTGTTTTAGTGCTATAATATTTCAATAGTAACCATTTAGTATTCCTTTTTAGTTGTAATAGAAAAGCGTGTTCACACTCGCACAATAAAGTTGATCCGTGACGGACGTGTGTGTGTGTGTGTGTGTGTGTTTAGCTGTGAATGGGAGAAACCTGCAAACCAGGTCGGTTTACACACAATCCGGTTTCTTATAAGAGGTTTATATCACTCACTGTGTGACGAGTGGTTTGTCAGGAGTGCCCTCTGCATTAACTTCAGGCCTGATTTTAGATGGAATATATTATGCAACACGTTCCTCTCCAGAGAGAAATGAATGTCTTTCACATTTTTCCTTCTCTTGTTTTGAAAGAAGTTTAGAGGAAAAAAGATAAATTGTGACTTCTGTAATGGAAAACAGGCGTTCTGTGTTCCTGGAATGTTTTTCCTTCTGAATTCGCTGAACTACATCTTTATTATTATTATTCTTATCAATTGGGCTGATATGTTTTATATATTGCACCCAAGAGAGAGTTGAGCTTCAGCATTTACAAGGAACTGACACAATACCAACGTATTATTTAGCTAGACAAACAAAGAACTGAGGGGGAAGTGATCAGGCACTTGCTGTGTAAGGAAAAGTGTCCTTTTATTTCTTTAGAAGAGATGAGCAAGTTGTTTACTGAAGGGAACTGCATTTCTTTTTTTAAACATGCTTCTATTGAAACACCATAACAAACCACGTCGGTACTGCAGCGCTTCAAGTCCATTTGATTTCCCACTTGTTGGTAATTTTACAGTGTGTGATGGTATTGATTCAAGCGTCGGTAGAGAACTCATCTCTATTAGGGACTGTATGAAGATTATTAAGGGGGAGGGTTTGGAACATAAGATTAATTTGCATACAGTCCCTTACTTCTATTGCATTGTCATCCTTCTTATCATTTCTAATTATTTTCTCTCTCACAATAACTGTTCTAGGTGAAAACATTTGTAATGATACTATTCCTTATCTGTCCCATGTATCGGCTATTATCAGTGGGCTTGTTGGCACGGGGGACCACACTGTTGACTTATTACTTCCTTTATTGGCGGCGACCGCTCGGTAAGACAAAGACGGAGCCCATCACAGGTAAACAAAGCGGAAGTGCTTCAGCTGTTCCTTTTTGATGTCGACATGTTTGTAGAGAGTAAACAGCCGACAAACCAGACAAACGACTCGAGCAAACTGTGTCGTGTTTCCACTTGGGATGAGTAATGCAAACTGTTTTCATCTGTTGATCATCGACGTACCTGGACACGCTGGCGTGGTTGCACTTGCGGGTCTGGCGAGGTGAAGCGGGGGCCAGAAACGGAATATCGTCATGTGATGCGCTTTTTAAATCCTATTGCCCTGCTTGTCAAATCGAGTAAAGAAATGAGTCCTCACATTGGTTTAACTGCAGGGATTAATCGTGCACCCCCGCCCCCTCCTCCACAACTCTATGTTTAAGTCATGAGATGAATAACCTACTATGGATCGCCAAGTCTTTGGATTTGATGGTGTAATCAGCGGATGAACTGTGATGCTAACACAGCGTGGTCCAGACCTCACAAAGACCTCTATTGTGTGATTACATGACTGTAAATCTTCAGCGCTCTACTGTCACGCCACAGAGTTTGTTCACAGACTTGACTGACATCATCATCGAGCCAGCAGATGAATGAGATGTTGTCCTGCGTTGAGGCCATTTGCAGCTTTGATCGCAGCAGTCTTCCCCCCCCCATACATCTTTTGCTGCAAAGTCACAAGGAGACCAGGGTGGCAGGGAAATAAATGGATTGCTTCTTCTTTCTCGTCCTCACTGCTGACGTCGTCAGACAGTAATTAAATTGCAGTCGAGCCTTAAGCAAGTGGAAATCTAAATTCCTCTGTTTCCATTTTTGTTATGTTCCCACCGGAAGCGAGATGTTCGGCTCTAATCGTGAGGACTTCCTGATTGGTCAGCACACTTTGTTAGTCTGTAAAGGTCATCGGGTTAAAAGCGTGGAGAGCTTTTCAACCCAGGAGCACATCATAAACAAAAGGAGATTAGTGTAATCTTAATAGCATTCACTTTTTTTTATTTTAAGTGGCTTGCACATCTCCAAAGTTTCTGTAACGGGGCGGTGATCAAGTGGGACTCTGGGAAACGATGCCTCCTATCACACTGCATCCTGACTGACATGCACAGCTCATTATTGACGCTTTGCAAGTTTTTCAAGAACCGATCTCCCACTGTTCTCCGTCAGGCTTGAATAATTTGAGGCAAGGGCAACTCTGTATCAGAGGGAATAAGGTGACCCGGACTCTCCTTTAAGCACTTATCGCCTCTGCCAGTTCTGCTTCACTCGCTCGTTTGAAATGATAATTGCTCCTTCCTGCGTGGCAAAGCTGAGAAGTATGTGCACAAATGTAAAAGGGGAGTTTGAATATTCCTCAGAGCCTATTCGAGCTTGGGATCACTTTTAAAGTGGTCGTGTCACACGTTTAAACAGTGTGTGTGTGTGTGTGTGTGTGTGTGGCATGTTGGGATGGATGTCACAAAGAGACGAGTCCCGTTGCTAACCTGAAGATAACAGAGGGATGTAGAATCTTGAGTTCATGGCTGCGTTTTAATGAATGCCTTTGACTCGGAGACACATGCCTGATGGGATCATGGAGACGGTGCACGTAGTGTAGTTAAACAATTAACACAGACCTGTCGTCTAGCTGGAGGTCATGCAAAACCAATTATGGCATATTCAATGTCCAGCCTTGTCTCTGATTATCATGTGAAAAAGGAGGTTTGATGCAAAACGGCGGAACAGTAATTTGGCGCATTAATATGCGTGCTAATAGCTCGATTACGAGCAGATTAAGAAATTTGCCGATTATACACGTCTTGTCACACCTAAACCATGTTATCGTATTCAAATTAAGATTGATAAGCACACCTTGATTAACTTTGTTATTTTACTCCATTAATAGCGAACTATTTCAAACAGCTGCTTTCCTCAGGTGGCTGAACAATGAGCGCATCCATAAGCACATTGTTGCTGTAATGTATCGCTGTATAGTGTTGTTGTCTGGAGACGTATACCCTTTGTTTGAGGCAGAGAGTGCCACATAGGAAGTTTGATGCCTCTTGAGTAAAATCTCTATTTGTTATCCTGTATTTTTCCTGTTGTTTCGAAAGTCATCATTGTGTATCTGAATGCATCAGGGACATAACCACAGCAGGATGCATTACAGCCAATCATCATTGGAGAGATGATTCAATGAATAATTAATAGTACATGCAGGAAATGTCAGTATCCTCATATTATCACTCTGGGATCACACGTGTGAATCAATAATTCAGGAAACGCTGTTGGTTTCAATTCTCTGAGACGGGATGGCAGATAATGTTGTGTCCAGGAAAGGATGCCTGCAGGGTCCCTGCTCCACGCTACATCAGTTTGGGGGTCCTTGGCCTGAAGACCCCTGATGTAGAGAAGCACATTTTCAAAGAGGAAATGGAGACGGATACGTTAAATCAATGGCTCTTGATTAGCAGTCGGATCTGTTTTTAGTGGCATTTTTACAAATCGGTCTCTGTTCACAGGAAGTTTTGCCTTCAGGCATCAGGATCCTGAATCTAGTGCACAGCTGTCCCATATTATAACCCTAAAAGTGTGTGTGTGTGTGTGTGTGTGTGTGTGTTTCCAATAGTTGATGTCCTATTGATTCCTTTACTTCTGTTGAGATAAACAATCTGCTAAATTAATTTCCTGCTCTATATGAATTTGCTTTAGGAAGCAAAAACAATGTCTGGCTGGAAAGATGTTTGTGTAAGGCCTGTATTGTGTTCAGCTTGTTATGATGACGTTATTTATATTAAAAACTCCTCTGTGAGAGGATATCCTGGAGATTTGTTTCTGATGGACGTATTACCTGTACGCCGCTGTACATTCCTAAGAAAGCAATGAGACATTTTATCACCAAGTTTTACAGTTATTTTTAACTTTAGTCGTGATTTATTTAGCAGCGGCTTTTTTGTGGAGCTGGGAGCCGTCTGCTCAGCTGAAACCTTCCTCTTTACTCCCCCGTCATATTCCCAGGTGCACTGGATGAGAGGAAATGTGGTACCCCCTTTTCACACAAAGTACCGTACATAGCGCGGTGTTTTATAGCCGGTATGAAAATAACCTTCGACCCCTGAATCCACTGAAAAGATTCAGTATTCAAAAAGTTTAAAAGTAGCCTACCTGTTTTTATCTAAACCATCTATGGGTTAGATATTTAACAGATGGACTACATTGCTATCCACTTGTAAACTTTTAGCACTTTGTTCAGAGTTGGGGGGGGTAACTCCTGTGAGGACTGGACTTCTAGCTAGCTAAAATGGCTAAGCTAGCTGTCAAATACCAATTCTAATGATGGACTAGGCTGAGTAACAAAAGTAATACAGCGAGTAACTAACTACTTATGCTTTTTACTAACTGGTAAAGTTGAAGAATATGTAATGAGTAACTGAGTACATTCTTCTAGTGGCGTGGCCCCCACTGCTTTTAGTATATTGTTATGTGCCCGTGAATAGACATGCAGTCTGGAACAAGTGAATGCACCTGCACACCTGGGGGGTGAGATGGCTGATCCCCCCCCCCCCCCCCCCTGCCATCCTCTTGTTTGAATGTAAACCAATCATGCACAACCCACTCAGTTCAGCAGACTGCTTTAAGTGAGAGTTATAATGGCAGGCACAGCAAGGAGTCTCTGCCTCGTCCGTCACCTACTGAGGTCTTTTCTGCTCAACATAATGGCTCCATAAATCTTCCTGAATAGTAAACTCCACCCATGTTGCTTTTAGGGTCAGACGTGGAACAAGAATCAACAATAACATAAGTGCCAGACAAGGACAAATATTTGACCCTACGAACACAGACCTGTTCTTTTCTTTTCATACATTTGTTGGGAGGGTTGTGTATTTTTACTTGGAGTCTTACAAAGTCTCCTTTTTTTTAAACCTGACAAACAACACACTAAAGTTTCAAATCTGATTGCCGCAGTGCAGTTAAATGCAAACGCTTTGATATTTCTCTTTCACTTTGGACTTAGATGTACTCATGATACTGTTAATGGATTGGACATCGGCCTAATCTAGCCTCATGTCGAGCTCTGTGATAGCGCTCTCATCACAGGGTCCTGCCCGGACGCTGATTATCTCCATAAGTGCCTCACACTGTGCCAAAGACTAAATGAGAGACAGGTCACTTTGCAGGGATGAGTTATTGGGAGCTGGTAGAGGAGCACAAAGCCCAGTGGTTTACACAAAGCTAGCCAAATGGTTAGCATTCATGCCGCTCCCCATCCAGTGAACTTGCCATGACCTGGCCGAGTGTATCTTCCAATATGTCTGTCGCATCCTTTCTCTCTCTTAACAGATGCAGGTATTAATAGGGAGCCTCGAGGGAGGTTCGAAAGGTTAATGAATCTGTAGCCTTAAGCAATATGGCACCAGATTCCCCCTTCATAGATACAAGGAGCAGCAGACCTTCTCCTAGATGAGCAGATGGGTCCTGTGGCACCGAGCGTAGTGCGTCGCCTGTACTGTAACGGCTCCAGATGAATAGAGCTCTAATCCTATAAGTGCTATAATTGTTACTTCTAATAATATCACTTTCTTTGGTCGAGTACTTGCTGTCAAATATGATTTAATGCTTTTTAATATTTAATACACCGTTGTTCCTCAGTATGGGTTAGGAGACTACATGATTAATTTGATAAAAATACACGTACTTGTGACATGGTACTAAAGGAACAAGAAAAAGGGACAAGTGCGTCATAACATCAGTTTACCTGCCCTTCAAGCCCTTGCTAAGCCTCAGCAGATATGCCTCTGGGGCTGTGGAACATCCATCTTGTCCTCCTCAGGTGCTGGCCTCAGTTATATGAACAGTGCAGGCTTCACACCTATGAGTCATCCTGTATTTTGGATTCCCCAGATACCTTTAGTTTCCCAGTCTGCTTCGTCTGTGTATGACTGAGCACGGCAACTTTTTAGTTTGCTTCAAAGTAAAATATGACTGTGAGGAGGCACCTGAGAGAAGTTTTTAAATACAAATGTATTGGTGGTGACCATTTATGTCTTTTCTAGAGCATGGCGACCAACAACAATCTTTTTGGGCACCGAAAGTTCAATGCAAGACCGTTGAGATATTCATGCATGCATCACTGCCCCACAGAGTTAGCCAAAAAGTTTCCTAATTTATCAGAGTGCCGGCAAACCCTCCGAACATCACCCATCACTTTTCATTAAAATTTTAAAGACCTCTAGAGTTGCACAAGGATAAGCCCTGGGAGATGCAACACACGCTGGGATGTCATGTGTGTTGTTGTAGTCTCAGCAGGCATCAGAGGGAACAGCCAAGAAGGACGGAGATGTTGCGCCATCGTGGACGGGTGTTTCAGCCTCCCACTCGGCTCGCTTCAGCGTAGAAGCAGGAACCAAAGCAGGCTGGTAGTAAAGTGAAGAGTGACACAGACGTATTGGTCCGCTGGTTGAGACGGACACAAGGGTGTGACAGCGAGGCACAGATGCAGAGATAAAGGGAAAAGGTTTTAGTCAGTAAAACTGGTGTTATCTGTCTTGTCATTGCAAAGGTGAGACGGATGACCCTCCACCTACCTACAATCATTATGCAAGACGGACTGCCTGATGGCGAATCTGTCTGCTACCAGCCACCAACTCAACACGCCATTCAGTCGGCAAGCTTCTAATTTCCCACGGTGCCTGTCTGTAGGTGTGTTAGCCAAGTAGCCCATCTGTAGTCTTTGCACTGGCAGGGAGACGGGGCTGTAAATCTCTGTTGTATGACCAGGTTGATCAGAAATGGTATTTCCCCAGCTGGGCATTGTCTCCGCAGACAAACTGGAGCCACTAACTGACGCACTGATCGTCTTGGATTTATTAGCTACCGTAAATGTTTGAATGAGGACCTGTGGGAGTTGTTGCAGTGATGTAAAAGCTCTCGAGCAGAGACGCCATGTGCTCTCCAGTGTTTACTTTCTAAACGTCACCACCTACGTGGGAGCTCAGGGTGGGGAGGCAACCCAGCGCTGTCGGGCAATAAGGAGTAGTGAGTTGTGTTCTATCACAGGAACAGACTTTGCTGTGTTCTCTGTACTCTGACAATCAACTAACAGTTTCAATCCTCGTGTTTAGTTTTTTTTAAAGGCCTTGCCAAATATTTCACTGCAGCCGTTTCATGTGTGGAACTTGTTTTAGCCAAATGTGAAATAAATACCACAAAATACGGTCGAGACATTCCTGCCTTAGAAGAGTTGGTTATTGCTCTAAGGTGGAGGAGACTAAAAACAGCTTAAAGGAGACTAAATATTGAACTGATATTTGCCAGGTGGTCATAAAGATGACTCCAAACGAATGCTAATGTAGCTTTATATCCGCTGGATGTGTAAATAAGCAACCATTGTCAGCATACCAACTTTAAAAGGTCTTTTTACGCTGCCTCTAAGTGACCAAAAACATGCTATTGCTGGTTTAAAAACTATACTAAGACACAATTTCCAATTTATTTGAATCGGAGCTATATAAATCTTATGTCCTGCGTTTGTTTCGCAAAGAGGGAGATGGGAGTAGAACCTATTTCAAGTGTTTTCCAAAAAAAGCAACCCCCCTACTAAATAAAATAAATCTCAGCATCCATCTAGATAACCCAGAAGTTATCTGCACACTCACATTGAGGCCAATAAAAGTCAGAGAGCAGATGTGTTCATTGCGCCTCTTTGAGCCAAATTACAGAGTTGTCTTGGGAGTCACTGTTCTTTCATTTATATCCCCACATAGACACAAAATCAAAGCCAAGCTGCCATATTATCTTCTTGGGGATCTCTCACCGATTGTTGATGACAGCATAATTAAATACAGGGATTAAAAGAGAATCTAACATGTGTTTTATCTTGCAGAGAAACTTTATGGGCTGCTGTGCAAATTGGACATTCACTTAGACTTAGACGTTTGTAAAGCGCTTTTAAGTAACCACATGATGCGTGTGTTCATGGTAACTGGCTGGTGGTCTGAACGGCCTGTTTCGTTGAGTTTTTCTTTGTCAGTGTGGGGAAAGAAACCTAAATATTTGTTTTTGTTATCAAGGCTTTAGACGAAGCCGTCGGTGTTCTACAGTTGCATATTAAAGGGATTGGATAATGAATACCATTACTCTTGAGTTCTCGCGTCGTCATCTGCAGTAAAATCCAAACCATCACACAAAATGAACCGCAGCCAGCTGTATCAGTTCTTATGCTTTTGTAGTTGTTGGTTATAACGTCAGATGTTGGATATGGATCTGTTATTCTAGCTTGAGTTTCATCTTTTTTTTTTCGACATGTTCTTGGATCAAACCTAAAGAAACGACTTCTCTCTCTTCTCTCCGCAGATCTAAAATGACTTTTACTAAATGGCCACTGGTCGGAGCTCGGTGTTGATCCATTGAAGAGCACTATGAGTCGATGACAACAAGCAGGCCTTAATCCAGATTCCTGTTCTCCGTGCTAAGAGTCTACTGCCCGTGTGTAAGGACCACTGGGAGAACAAGAATCAAGTCAAGGACACGCTCACTCCTCCTCAGCCTGCAGGAAGATGGGAGTGAGAAAATAAAGCTCTGTGGAGTCAAGAGGAGCTTAATGAATTCCAAGGAACCTTAAAACAAACTGCTCTGCATTTGTGTGTGTCTGTGTGAGAGGATCAGGCAACCATGTGGACATTAGTTGCGACTGTCCACTGTCTTCTGGCTGCTGCTCTGCTATTGGCTAGCTGCCTCCAATCACTGATGGCCACTGAGGATGATGTCACACCGCGTATCAGTTTCTCCTACAGTAAGTCATAGATAATTACCTGACACAATGTTTTTCATGATTATTGTAAGCATTGCTAATTCCAGTGTTAAACTTGTATTTAACCAAATCCTCTGGGCACGGCATGTTTGTCAAGTTTGGGATTTTTGTGCCGGAGCTGTAAGAGTAATAGTTTGGATGATTATTTTTAATTAAAACATAGTTAAGATGCAAACATTAGCATGTCCAGCTAACTAGCTAGCTAAACTATCAGTTTGATCTTAGTTTTCCCCATCATAGTACTAGAACTAACTAGTTCCTCAATAAAAAGACTTATTTATTTCCATGTCTTCTACATGGATCATCAAGGGGAGGATGCTAACGTGTCGCCTGGGACGTCCAGCTTTAGCCTTTTGTCTTTTAGCATAATATCATGTACATGGCCATCAAGTGCATATGTATGACCTCTTTTTACAGGGTTCTTGTTTAAACACAAGCCACCAAAATAAATAAATAAAAAGTCAGCCAGAGATGTTATTTCCAATTCATTCTTGACGCTAACGTTAGCTTAATTAGCTCGCTAGCTACAGCTGAGACTCTGCTACAACACTGATCATTTCACCCCACAAAATAGACTGTTGCTGCTATAAATACGTAACAGGCTTTTGTCTGTCTCTTTGTGTGGCAGTAATTTAGGGTGAAGGGGTTTAGCGATCTGTCAATTCCACACAAAATAACATCATTTAGGTCACCGGTGAAGAAAGACAACGAGCACAGCTGAAACAAACGTGTACTGAAGCAGCCTTTACAAGCAGACAAGAGACCACAAGGGCCTGCAGGCTCACATGTTCATGTGCCAACTTGAAGAGGCCTGAACTACAAACACCACTTCCCATAAATGCATGCAATTAGAAGTTATTTTTAAATATTACAGTAGCTGTCAATTTGCACAGAATTCATTGTGGGGGTTTTCTTTTTTCTTTCACCCTGAACCTTGACACAATAATGTTTGTGTGAAGTCTGCCTTCGTACCTTCCAAAGCATTTGTCTTTTCCTTACTTGTTTGCTACTAATTGACCCATTTTTATTGGACAGCTGAATGCAACAATTTATCTCTCAAATATAAACCTAATGTCTCTCCTGGCGATTCCACTGATTGACTGGAAAACCTTTTTTTGCACCTGACTTCATCATTGCATGTAATTACTCCACACACACTGCAGCGCTCTGCTTATTATAATGATTATGATAATGGTTTAGGCTTTTATAATATAAAAACATGGTGCTGTTTTTCACTATTTGCTCAGCTAACAGCTTTTTGTTAATTGATTGATGCATTATGGGAGCTAATGACAAATGAGGGGAAAGAGAAATAAGGTTGCTGTTTGCGACTGCTTTTCACACACACTTATTGTTTAAACATTCTTCATTGTAGCTGTTGGAAAAGGACAGTTCACAAATTGATTCTTAAAGTTAGCTCCCTTGCTCCTACAATGTATTTTTATCCTGCCCTCGTCTCTGTTTTGCAAGACTGCTCATACTGTCAAATGTGCCGATCCAGCAGCAGCCAAAGTACAGGCTGATATGGATGTACGGGTGCGTCGGCTCCTGTAAACACTACCTGTCTGAATTTTAAAGTTCCTTCCTCTGAAAACAACAATCTGATGCTTGTTTTCTTCCCTCCTCTGCCAACTCAGTGAGACGTCATGCAATAATAAACATGCACCATCTCGAACCGGCACCGCTCATACCCAAGAACAACCTTTCAAATACTTGAGCCATTTAACTTGTTTCTCAGAGAACTAAATGGATTAAATTGGCCCCAAGTGTGGTTCCCAGCAACTGAGTGTTTTGCAAACCACTGATGTCCCCCCCCCCTCCCCTCTTTGCTTTGCTCCACTCAGCATTCATAATCTAAATTTCATGTATTTTGACGGCAGCAGTTAGTGATTGGAGATTCTCTCAAACTGGAGAGCATAAGTAGTAGTGTGAGACATGCTTTTCAGCCGATAATGGGGTGTAGAAAATCTTATTTAAATGTCACTGACACGGATTGTAACCTATTCATTAAGAGTACAGCTTTGCATAAACAGGCTCTGCAGCATCACTGACATGCTAAACGTTTCGTATACAAACTAGCCTCCATTCACCCATTACCATTGATGCAAAACATGTAAAGCAGGTCACCGTTTCAAATCTCCATTCTGGTTTGTAGAGTCTGCAAGAAAAAGGGAGACCTGGGCTGTTTTCTCTCAAGAGGACCCTTACCTCAACATAGCCTTCTTGCTGGAAAGGCATCCCTTTTCCCTTTTGTCCTCCTTCCCTCTCCTCTCGCTCCTTCCTTCTCTCCTAATGAGCAGACTAATCCCTCATGTGTAGTGAGTGGAGGTTTTTGTGGTCGCTAGAGTTGGAGAGCCTTGTCTGTTTTTCATTATGGCTCTTGTACAGCGAGACGGCACAAAGGATCATGGGACTTGAAGCAGCAAGCGTCGGTTAGGCATGCGGCATGTATCACTGTTGGTTATCAGAAACTTCCCAGGCAGGATGTTACTATCTTTTCTCCAGATATGAGCGGAGGAGATGATTTATTTTTACTTGGAACAATAAGGAGAAATTCAAGCTCTGCACTTATTGGCAACAGTTTACATTAATGAGCTGGTTTGAGGCGTCTGGCAGCCTCCTGGAGTCGAGAGCATGAACTGTATTGTATGTCACTCGACTCTGTTTCCTCTTAAACCAACAGTTCGACATTAGGGGAAATATGACTATTTGATTTCTTGCCAAGAGTTAGATGAGATGATCGATACCAATCACTTCTGTCCAATAAGTATGAAAGCACTGCCAGCAGTATTAAGACTGGCTGTAGCTTTATATTTAGCATACAGACATGCGAGTGATGTCAAGCTTCTCATGTGAGACTTGGCAAGACCTTCAAGTATTCCTTTCATAATAAACTACATTAACCCAAGTGTATTCAGAATCCGGTGTTTATGTGTAAGTTTGGGGATAGATGCAGCGTTACCTTTTTGAATATCCTGTATTTTCTGCATGCTTTATCCTCCCATAAAATGGACATTTAGAACAATATGTGTTAAGAATAAGAATCCTTGTTAATCCTGTTTCAGCCAGCCAAACCCACAGCTGCAAACGTAGGCATCCCCTGGCTGTACCTTGCATATGCAATACTAACAAAGGAAATATTCAGACCAGAAGGTAACATTTTCTGTCTAACATTTTCACACAGGCTGCAGGTAAAGAAGCAAATTCAAAATGCCCCCTTAAGCGGCGCTGGCCGAGCATGCTGTTTATGCTGTACTCGGTGTCCTTTCCCATTTACGTTTGGTTCATGTTCGGCGAATATTGTGCGCTTTCTCTCATGCATGCTAATCCAATGACCTTGGCAGTGTGTGGATTGCGGTGCAGAAACACAGGAGGGGCGGCGAGAGAAGGGGGGGGTCAGTCCAAATGCTCGTGACATGCTCCGATGCCCACCTAAAACCCGGCAAAAGACACGCCCACTGATCCTGAAAGAAAAGCGGTCTGTGGCTTCCAGCAGAGGTGGCACTCACAAGTGCCTGCATGCAATGCCATAACAGCCGCAACAATAGAGCATAATTACAACACATCAACTCCCTCTGTTGCAGACGCTTTAATGGCTTCGTCACTTGCACGCTCCAGGGAATGTACAGAAAAGGTCAGTCTTCGCAGATTTCGATCAGGAACATTTGATTTGAAGACAATGGCAAGCAGCGAGGAATAATGGTGTAGCTGGTAATGAGGATGGACAGGGAGGAATGTGAGGTTAAAGAGAGTCATTAGGTGTTTTTTTTTTGGATTACTGGGATGCAGTGTAGATGTGTGCAAGATTATAAAGTGGTTTGCTTCATCGCTGTTAACATATTGAAGCAGATTTGTATAGTTTTACAATAACTGACACACAACCATATTACATTTATTTAACTTTTCATAAAGTAAAGACTCATGTAGGCTTATATAGTTTCTGTGCTGCTGCCTGTCAATCATTCTGGACAAGTCGCACAGCATTGTGTTTTATTATATGACACACATTTTAGTGTCTCATTGCTTTCAAAAAAGCTTTTTAATTTTTGTTTCTATAAAATTCAGCATAAAGGAGTTTTGAAGCCGCTATTATATGAAGATAATCTGAGATTTTAATCCCATTTACACGTAGTACCTTCATTCGTTTTGGGTGGATTGGATAGATATCCGATCTCAAGGTTAAATGTATCCAAGAGGCACTAAAGTCTCATTGAAATCTAATTGTTGAGATGTTGAAAAAGTGTAAATGCATTCCTCTGGTCAAGAAATATGTTTGTATTATATTTCAGAAGTAGTAAAACTGGAATAAATATAATTCTAAAATACCTTCATGTTTTGATAAACTGATTTATGTAAGTATTATGATAAGTGTCTACTCTTTTTATGCCCTTAAAGATGTATCACTACCACACACCATTAAAAACAGCAAGACTCTACAGAAATAAGCCGGTGCTCAGGAAACACTTGAGGTTTTCACGTCTGCGTTGAGGCAGAACTTAAATGGTTAAAGGCAGGCGTCTCATGTATCTTTCATTAAAAGTCAGAACTTTCCTGATTCAGTTCCAGTATGTTAATGCGCTCCACATGCCTCTTATTCCTACGTGTGTGTGTGTGTGTGTGTGTGTGTGTGTGTGTGTGTGTGTGTGTGTGTGTGTGTGTGTGTGTGTGTGTGTGTGTGTGTGTGTGTGTGTGTGTGTGTGTGTGTGTGTGTGTGTGTGTGTGTGTGTGTGTATGTAAAAAGAGAGGGAGAAGTGTGTGTCCCTGTGAGGCCTGGCTGGCTATAGGTTATATAGACTGAGCTGAACGGTCCTGTTACACTGTCTGATTTTATAGAAAGCTTATCCGCCGGATAGATTTTTATTTATTTTTGAAATGGCTTCCTTTTTTTTTTTTTCGGTAACGACCACTTGACAGTGTGCTGTGTGTGCAGGTGTAGGACTCATGTGTTCATGATACGAAGTTGTGGTCCTTATCAATAAGAAGGACACCTGTGACGGAGATACAGTTGGATTGTTTTGGAACTATGTGAAGGCCCTGATCGCACAGGCTCCTGATAGTGTGTGTGTCTGTGTGTGTGTGTGTGTGTGTGTCTGTGTCTTGTGTTTGTGTGCCTAAAAGAAATGTGCTTGACCACTTCTCCTTACTACTTTACTCTGTGTGACTCCTGCCTGCTCTTCCCATCAAGGGCCTCTTCTCTCTCTCACACACACACACACACACACACACACACACACACACACACACACACACACACACACACGGTAGAGGGCTGTGTCTGCATGCTGTACTTAAAGGCCTTCAACACAAGCCAGTTCAAAGTGAGTGCACTTAGTAAACTGCACACAGCTCCACTGCTGCCTTTTGTGAAATTGAATGTGTGCAAACTAGAAAATGGAAGAATTATTTGCGAGCATGTGCAAGCCAGCTGGTTTGAATGTTTGCAGTACCAACTCAAATGCCATTTCTTTTTGTCTATTAAAGTCCTCTTGGCCACATCATATCATGTCATTCATCAAGCCAATCTTGTGTGTGTGTGTGTGTGTAAGGATGTTAGTTACAAGATAAAGAAAACACTTAGCAGAAGAAGGCGGATTAGGAAGTTCACGATCCCTCCATTTAAAGTTACAATTCTTAAGATTTCAGTTGATGCTACAGCAAACCCTGCAAGCGGCTACATTTTCAGAAACGCGACAGAAAGTGTAACGAGTGTGTCTGTTCAAGAATACAGAAAATGTAATATTTTCCTAGACGCATTATTGACGTACGATCGGTGTCGGGGCTGACCTCGGTGACAAACGTATCGCGTTCCTGTTAATGCTTCACAACAAAAGCTACTCTGTGTAGGAAATGTTGAGTCGGAGTTTAGCAGTAACTTAATACATCTTTGATACAAACAACAATGCTGGATTGCACACGTGCATAATTTCCTGTGAATCTCTCGTGATCGTGAACGTAATTTGAATCCCATTGGCGGACCCTGCCACTAACGATGAAACTATGGAGGTATTGAAAGGTTTGTTTTTATGATATTAACTATAATTTGAAAAGAATATATAGTTTTTGAGTGGGGGAGGCTGAACTTGTTTCCTTTTTTCTTTAGAAGCAAACAAACATTTCTTAAAATCTGAATTTTAGTGACATTACTGTCTTTAAGGGGAGGGTAGGAGGAGGATGAAGAGGTGGAAGAGTCATCCCACACATGACAAGCACAGGCACGTCTGTTTTGTGTGAGGAAATTCTAACGACTGTGCCTCCCCCTCTCTCTGTGTTTCAGCCTGTGTTTGAATAACCCACTCAGATACCACATAGTGAGTGTCTCTCGCTGTCTCACCAAGCTAATATCCAGGATTTTCTGGATACACCACTGCGCTTCATCGCTCCGCTGTTTTGAGTGTTGGGTGGGTGCGTGCCAATCCAGAGTGCATCATTTGACACCTAAGAGCCAATAATTACAGCCCAGCATCATGTCTGTGTCAGCGCCTTGTTCTCTGCTGTTGGAGGTATGCAGTGTGTTATGCACCAGCCTGGTACATCAGGGAGATGTTCTTCTATTCTGGGGGCATTCTGCAGTATTTTGGGATTTGACATTTCCAACCAATATTCTGTCATTTTATGGTTTTCTGTTGTTGCCCTGATTTTTGATCCTGCACATGTGTGCACGTGTGGCACCATTAACACCTTTTTTGCTTTTTTTTTTTGCTGCATAATCCTCTCACACACAGCAAACACTGGACTTACACACTCTCAGGCTCTGGTTATTATCTGCAAGGTGCAGCTGTCTCTCAGTATGATGTGTACACACTCGAACATGGTACACAGCATATACAGTACACACAAAATTGCAGCAAAGCCCCAGAATCATTCGCAGTGATAACAAACAACACATCTGTGAGCCTTATTGCCTGGCCCTACAGATACTGCACACTCTCTCTCACACTGATTCAGTGCTGTCAGCTTTTATTTGCAGTCCAGTAAAGTGTGATTTTTTTTTTCTGCCCCAATTTCTCTCCATCTTCATGTGTATCAGGGTTTGTAGAGTTTTTACTCGCTGTACATTCAGGATCTATTCCTGTAGAGTGTTTGACAGTTCAATAAAGACCGGGTAAAGCGTTCATGTTAAAGGGACACTTCACCCCAAAATCTAAAATACATATTTGTACGTTGGAGATGCGGACTGTTGAGACGTCTGCCTTCTCTTGAATATAATGCAACTAGATGGCACCCGGCTTGTGCCTCAAAGTGTTCAAAACTCAATCATGACCTTATTACTCAAGATAGACCGCAGGCCTTGTTGTGAGCAGTTTGATGCAGGAACTATATTTTCTACTGAACTACACCTGCCAACAAGTGAGCACGAGCCTCCGTGATGCAGGTGGCGGTTGTAGTTCGGTCTCCAACACTGTGCAGACTTACAAATAGCATACAGCTAAGATGAAAAATATGTTTTATATAAGAAGGAAAATAAAATATGTGCCCCAACTCCTCAAGCCCTGCCCCTCCATCAGAGGTCGGTGTCCTCTAACCGTGCAAACAAACTGTGTTTCCGTGCCGACTTGGCTTGCATACTACAGCAGCTCTTGGTTGCCAGTCGTCAACAGCGACGAAATAGCCATCACTTGGCCAAACATCCCGAGGATCAGATGACCTTGAAGCGACCCCTGTCCGCTTCAGTCGGGAGCTCCTGCGCCGCTATCAAGTATATTGTCAAATCAAGTCAGACGGAGAGCCTTGAAGCTGCGTGCTGTTGTGTGGCTCTGGCGTACAGAGGGCAGAGATTGATAGTGTTTTTTTGGGGGGATAAATGTGAGTCGTGCATGTAAGATAAGCAGAGCTCTGTGTGAGATGAATATCAGCTGTGCTCCACTCTCTTCTGCTTTGGGTTTTCTCTGCAAGTGAACCCCTTTGTCCCCGTTGCCCCCTTTGCCTTGTGACTTGGCTCATGCGGCTTTAGTAAATCTGGGGCATGTTTACAGTCGGGGCTTTTAAGAGTGTCTTGGCAGGCGTATATACCTACCAAGCAGCCAATCAATCGTCCCAACCTTGGAGTACTATTAAAACTTTAGAAAGAAAGTGGGATGATCCTGCAGCGTTTTCTCTGAAATATAACGCCTGCCAAAGTGCTGCCATGTATTTTATTTCTCAGCGACACTGCGTCTGCAAGCTGGCACCCTCTGATGATATCTTAGTTACCTCAATGGGGAGTGAGCACACACTGAACACTCAGCTGTGACGTGAATGAAGGGATTCAGAGGAAATCTTAATTGATGTCACTGAGCTATTTAGAGGTCTGGTCACTGATGGAGTTATCCAGAATCTATTTTAATCTTTGAGTCAGAAATATGGGGCTATTTGGAGATATAAAATTGTATTAAAGTGTCTGGAACATGAATTATTTTTGATGATTCATAAGCCTTTATCCTTGAAGAGCACTCACTATCTACACTCTACATAGTCTTTGTGCTTCTGTTAAAGGTATAGTACAACATTCTTCTTCCAGCGAAAGTTAGATGAGGAAATTGATGCGACTCATGTACGTACAGCAAATGTGAAGCTACGGCAAGCAGCCAGGAAACAACGAGCCACTTTCAAATTTAAGATATCTAGTTTAAAACGATCTATTTGTGGTTTTAGAGGGGCCATGTGCTCGCTCTCTTGTGCGTCTCGCAGCACTTTGTTTTGAGTCGATGCATGTTGCTTCATCGTTAAGGCAGCTGACATTAACACTAGCATGTGTAGGTAGGGAATATGATATACCGTACATATATAAGAAGAAGACGTATAAGCTTTCCCCTCATGTATCTCCGTTTTGATTCTAGAAGTGTGTAGCTGTTCGTTGTGTGTGTGTGTGTGCATAGATTTAGTCTGACTCTCTCTCAAACATTTCTCTGATCACAGAGCAGCTGCTCTTTGAAATCCTTTGTGATGTGTTTTTTTTCCTGCCATCTTTACCTCCACTTGAAGAATATAAACATTACCATCAATGACTACAATGAACACACTGCCAACATTGAATTTCACCTTATTAATTGCTGCCAGTGGAGAAAAGATATCCATTTCCTAAATCATTGTTCGTTTTGCATGAAGACCTTGATGCATCTTTTCAGCTGTGCCACTGCGCTCTACTTTGGATTATTGGCCAATTTATTTTGCAGCTTGTAGGATTTCATAACCACAAAGAACGGAGGCAAAAATGCACAGTTTGACTTCAAAGAACCTGTAGTACTAACTAATTCAACATGTTCACACCGACAATAAAGCAGCCGTATTGTTGGAAGGTGTGATATGATGAGCATTAGCGGAGGTTGAGGGCCCCGGCTCGGTGACAGCCAACTGATTAAACAGGCGTGTGATGAATGGAGTTGGTGCCTGGCTGTGAAATGGCCTGCAGATGCCCGGCATTCTGCTGCAAGCATGTCAAAACACACACAACTAATCGGCTGCATTGCAACGCATTGGAAAGCATTGGAACGCATTACAAGTCTCCCAAAGAACCGACCGCTGTAGATGCAAGAGGAGAGAGAAAGTTGAGTTTCTGTTTGAAATCGCTGTAGCGCGACACAACCGACGGTTTGTTACTGGCTTGACCTTCTGCTCTTATCAAACATCCATCTCCGAGTGCTTTGAAAATAACATTTTCTTCTCTTGTCTGCATGTTTCTTCATAGGTCAACATCTCAATCCAATCTTCCTGGTTACTAAAACTCCCACTCATACCCTGACCTCAATCCCCCCCCCCCCCCACACAGACACACACACACACACACACTGCCGCTAAGTATCCCCAGACTGCTCTCTGAGTAAAAGTTTCATGAGTTTGCTCTCCTCTGCTCGTTATGCCATTGTCTGTCTAAGAGGATGTCACTGCGATTTATGTCAGAGTTTTAATATGCTGAGGGAAGGCTGTTTTTTGGGTCCTAGTGAATTGCTAAGACTCGGGGGAGCCGTGACAGTCAATCTATGATATGTCCCCCTGTTGAGAGGAGAGATGGCACTCCTTTGTCTGCCATCGGCGGGGTCCACTGGGATTGAAAATGTCTCCCTTTATGAGCATTTAGGACATTTGAACAGACTTAATTTACCTTGAAATAAAACCAGTTTTTCCTTCCCCACGTAGGAACACTTGTATGTTTTCCTGCCCTGCATGACAATAGGAAGTCTTTTTTTAAAATGTTGCATCCCCTCCCTGGATTTTAATACCGGGCTCCTCTCTTGATTGCCTCCAGATGTCACGATGCTTTAAACAGAATGAGGGCTGTTGATCTGGAAAAGGCCTTAGATTTGATTTTGGACAAGATGGGGCCTGTGCAGCTGGCTCTCACTCCCGTAAGGGGAAAACGATCATCTGCCAAAAGTGCCTGGAGTGCTAGATGAACCATTTGTTTGCAAGCATATTGTAAAGTTTAAGTCGTGGGTTGTAAATGTTTATTGCTTTTCTTACTGGCTCCATTTGCATTATGTACCACCTGGAGTGTTCGAGATAAACGCACCACTGGTGACTGAAATATCTAAATTTGAAAGCAGTTTGCTGGTTCGACACGAGGAAAACTGTTTAACTGCAGCAAATATTATTGTTGACCACTCCAGATACGAGCCAGTAATCTTATTTGGACAAGCAAATGGACTCCGTGACCTCCCCCCCCCCCCCATACATACTCACAGCCAAAACGCTGGGGGATCACATCGAGTATATTTAATATGTTTGGAATGGGACGCAATGGATAAACATTTACAAAGATGTAACTATGTAAGCAATGGATGCACAAATATCTGATTGCATAAGTCTTTGATGACCTCTACAAGATCTTATCGTCTTGTTGATGGATATCGAGCGATAACATCGACTCATCCAGATCCACATGAACCCCAACTCAGCTGTTTCTCTTTCGATGCTTGAAGGTCTTGAATGAACCATAATCACGACTTCCTGGACCCTTTTTGTTGCCTTTTCTACATCGGGTCGTTTGAGCACCAAAGTGAAACTGAAAAGTGGCCCATTGTCCTCCTCCTGTTGCACAAACTCCACTTTCACAGCGGAAAGCGGTAAACAGATGCCACTGTCGAAGGAAACGCTTTTAAAGGAGCAATGTGTACATTGAATCATTATTTAAAGTAACAGATTTGACTCGTGGCTCACTGCTAAAGGGATCTATTTGAAGAGGGTTGTCGAGCAGCACAATGAAGGAGACGTAGATTAGTGTTAAGTGGAAGAAGCTTCTTTTTTTTACTCTGAGCAGAGCACTGCAGAGAGAGAGAGAGAGAGAGAGAGAGAGAGAGAGAGAGCTGGCCAGCACAGGGAAGTGTGGACGTGGCTCACTGACGCACACGTTCTCATGGAGCTACAGTAAGCTGCCGCTTTGAGAGGGGGGGGGGGGTAAACGGAGAGGACAGGGAGTGAGGGCCGCAGAAGTGACAAGTTGCATGTTTAGGGATAGTTTGTGTATCGCACATTGATTGACTGCGGTCGACTCAGTGTTGTGCTGGATGTGTGTCTGAGAGATTCCCTTGCACTAGACAATCTCCCAACAAATAGTTTTCTGTAGATATTTTTAATGATGTCTTCTGAATAAATTACCTATACTATAAATACAAATCTCTACGTTTTCACCTTTTTTATTTATTCTTTAGAAAGATTGGAATGAATGTAACCAGATTAAATCAGTTTGGACATGAACACGTTATAGTACACATGAGGGGTTTTGTATCTAATAACACAAATCAAATGTTTTTTCTGATAATGAGATGACACTTTGGATCTTTTTAAATCTTTAGCTCTGTGATGTGGAAAGCTTTGATTGTTTTCCTCCATGCAGAAGGCAAAACCAACTTCTTATTAGTGTGAGCGTTTTGTAATTGGGGATTTATTTCTGCGTGTTTCTTGAGCATGTTCTGTACCCGTCTGCTCCTCTCCGTTCTGTCCTGCTATGCGATGCTAATCTCCAGTGTGTTTTTGTTGTTTACCAGATGCGAAGGAGAGGTCGGCCAAGAGATTCTCTGTGGACGGCGTCTTCAATTACACTTCCTTGCTGCTCAGCCAGGAGGACGACATGCTCTACGTCGGAGCCAGGGAGGCGCTGTTTGCCCTCAGCCTCTCGGACATCAGCAAGACCAAACTCCAGAAGAACGTGAGTCTGAGCGTGCATCATCAGAGGAACGATTGCAATTATAATGGCAAGATTCACTGTTGGTTTATGTTTGGTTTATTTCCACTCTGTAAACATTTTGATATACGAGAAACAATCCTCTTCAGTAGAATCAGCGTGCGCCTCTCAGTTTGCCATTACTTATTCAGGGTTTCCTCTTCTTTCATCTTCAGCTGACGTGGGGCACTCCTGCTGGAAAGAGAGAGGAATGCAGCTTCAAAGGGAAGAACCTGGAGGTGAGAGGCATCTTTTTTTTCCCGCTCCCCAGCAAACAAAAAACGCCAAATAATGAAAACACCTCAGGAAGATAGTTGAATAATGACAATATCGAGAGCATGGCTTTTCTTGCACGCCGTGTTTGTTCTTTCCTCGCAGTCTCGTCTGCATCGTGTCGTGAGGAGATAAAAGGAGCATTGAGTTCTGTGCCAACAAACCTTTCCACCATTTACAAATAGATTCATCAAGTGTGCACGCTCGCCGGGGAATTGCTCTTTTCTGTGCGCTGCTACTTTCTCTCGCTCTCTGGCTGTTACCTTGTTGTCATGCCAGCTGTTGTATCCCTAGGCGACAAACCTTGGAAATCTTTATACTGCAGTGTACAACTCGAGTCTCCGTGTTACAGACAAACCCACCAGGCAACTGCTGTGTAATGCTGGGAGGTTTTCCCAACAGCGTTTGAGGAAAAGGGAACATTTTTAACCATTTAACTTCTTCTATCCAGTTTCTGAAGCATTTCTGTTTGTTGTTGTTGTTCTGAAGTATTTACTTTACAAGCTCCAGTATTTCACACACGTTAAGGTTGTTTAGAATATCTTGTGGACACATGGACCTTCACACTCTCTTCATTTGTTCCCCCATCCAGACTGATTGCTTCAATTACATCAAAATCCTCCTGCGGCTGAATAGCACTCATCTCTATGTGTGTGGCACTTACGCCTTCAGTCCTATTTGTGCCTATATAGTAAGTATAACCTCTCAATCTAATCTATTTCTCACCTTCCAAATGTTGATTTTTCTCCTGTCATCCTTCTTTGTATTTCTCTCCACTTCTCTCGCTAGCGCAGCTTTTATTTCTTTTGAATTTTTATGTATTTGTTTGGCTGTTCTGGACGAATCGAGCTCTTTCATCCACCGTGTCAGTATTGGATCTGCGGTTATCCAAGCGTAACTAAATGCTGCTGAGGCACTTTAGCCAGACAAGTCAACAGGGGGTACACGAGCTGTGTGGTTTCCAGCGAGAGGGAAGCAGGAGATCTGTTTATCTAGCGGAGGAGTAAATCTGGAGTGATGGTAACCGGCAGGAGGATGACATTGATTTCAGTGATAGGGAGGAAATCGAGCTCGTTGACAGTTCGGCTCTTAAAGCGGGACTTTAAACTCGGCCCCTTTGACGTCAGAGGGAAAGAAAAACATCGTCTCAGACTGTAGATGACTTGGCAGGACTTTAGGCCCTGAACTTGGATTCCTAGCAACTCTTAGCCCGTTTGGTCTGAGTGAACACTCGTCATGTTGACGGAGACCAGAACTGTGTGTCACCCAGACGCTCTCTGAGATGCATAATATTAACATTAATAAATGTTTTATTTTCATAGCTCTTCTCAAAACAGTCTCGGCGGGTTTAACGGGACACTGAGTAACAGGACACTGAACTGAAGCCAAGAAGATACGCTAAACAATCAGATGACCGACATGGATTAAAACAAGCCCCGACTATAATAACAACTCGTAATGATGAAGCATGGGAAGATTTTCCAGGCAATACAGGCGCTCGACACTGTCCCATTCGATTAAACGTTATTGCTATTACTGCAAATTGCCCACATCATTTCTTTTTTTACTCACCTTCCCATATGTACATTAAATGCTTTATTGCTCAGTGTAATTGTCCCACTTCTCTGTACTGGCTGCAGAGAGATGTCTTCTATTAACAAGCTCAATGTAAATGATGGGGAACAAAATCTACTTTCCTCATTCTGTGCAATAATGCATCGAGCTGAAGCTAATATATATATATATATATATATATATATATATATATATATATATATATATATATATATATATATATATATATATATATATATATATATATATATATATATATATATATATATATATATATATATATATATATATATATATATATCTCTTCGAAGCTACGGCCTGTGAAGTATCTTATTACTACTGTTTCAATGCACATATAGGCATGTTCGTTTTAAGATAATCAAATGTGAGATTTTGCTGCTTTTCTAAATGTCCTTGTTAAACTTCTTTGACTTTTGGACTGTTATCGGGACAAATCGAGTATTTTGAAGACGTCACCCACACTTGCCATAACGCAGCACGATGGCGTCTTTCTTTAGACCCTCCCTGCCCGCTAAACGCCATCATGTTTCAAACTCCCCGCCCGCTGTTTGTCACACAGGCTCTCTGTTTAAAAAAAGCTCAGCCCCAAGATTACTCAAGTGATGTCATGTTGTCTGAGGCTTGACGAAGCTCCCCCGAAGCCAAAGAAGACGTTACTGTCTTCAGAGGCTGATTGTTGACCTACTTATTGCCATATACACTTGAGCAAACCATATTCTATGTATATTAACCAGCTTCAGGCACCGAGGATTATGTTCTAAGGCCTTTTAATTAACAACTTCTGGCACTAAATCTCAGTTCTTATTATGAGTGAAGTCCTATCATGAGTTGTATTCCTGTGTGAACCATATAAACTGCCTGCAGACGGACTTTCTGAAACTTTGAAACTTTGCAAATAGGGTTGTTGTTGTTGTTCTATATTTTTCTTTTTGTCAACAAAACCCTTGAAAAAGACCAAAAGCAACCGTACATAAGTCCTTCTCTTAATATTTCTCTGCTCGTCTCACTCAGCCCCAAAGTCTATTTGTCCCAGTTTATGACCTAAATCTTTAAAAAGGGTCACAAAATGTTTAATTTAAATGTTTTTTTTGTATTTTCTTTAAAAGGCTCAATAAATTCCCGCAACAGCTGGTCGCTGTAGTTTTTAGCGAGCATTACAGAACAGGAGTAAAGATATTTCAGGGACTATTCTGAGCAAGGGATTAATACACATTAGGGAGCATTAAAGGCAACAGGACGGTGTGTGTGTGTGTGTGTGTGTGTGTGTGTGTGTGTGTGTGTGTGTGTGTGTGTGTGTGTGTGTGTGTGTGTGTGTGTGTGTGTGTGTGTGTGTGTGTGTGTGTGTGTGTGTGTGTGTGTGCGGAGCTAACTCACAATAAAGGACCGCAGCTGCGTTAATGAGTAGTTAGTGTTGATCAATTAATAAAGGTATTACCAGACTTATCCTTTGTAATGTTGGTGTATGTGTCATGTGACATACAGTCTCCAAAGAGGCGCCTCAGAGTCGCTGCGTATATTGTAATGAAGAAGAAGAAGAGCGAAGGAACGTAAGTAGAATTTAATTGGACTGAGCCTGAGGAACCTTTTCTGTTTGCGTCTCGTCTCCAGAACACTTCAACATTCACACTGGAGAGAGACGAAGTGGGCGAGGTCGTGATGGAAGACGGGCGCAGCCGCTGCCCCTTTAATCCCGAGTACAAATCCACGGCCATCATTGTCGGTATGTAGTCATGCACACATTTGTCTCTCTTCGTGTCACATTAAACATTTTCGCATGCGAAGAACAAGGTGTTATTACGAGCCGTTTCCCAAGCTACTCTGACGTTAACTACCACTTTGATACAGTAATGAGTCACGGCGGGCCTGCCCGTGTTGTTCGTCTGAACCGGTCCTTCTGAGAAATAGCCGGACACCAACAGACGTCTGTGTTCAACTTCTTTGACAAGCAATTAGTGAATAATTGAGCTGCATATGAGAGGAAGAAATGATTAGTCTGAATCCTCCCCCACACTGCTCTGCTCTCACTTCGCTCTAAGCTATTACTTACTTCATCTGTTGCAATTAAGAAAAGCTCCAGAGCACCATTTCTTTGTCATTTACTGTTTAATTAGAAGAGAGTTAAATTTGAAAATATTGCAATCTTTTTTGTTTTCTTCCAGATGGCGAATTGTACACGGGTACTGTCAGTAACTTCCAAGGGAACGAGCCGGTTATTTACAAGAGTTTGGGTCGGGGAACTGCTCTGAAGACGGAAAACTCTTTAAAATGGCTGCAAGGTAAACTCCCATCAGACGGCATTTCCTCTCCCTCTACTCATCTTCCATTATGTACCCAACAGAGCAGATAAGCTCCAAAAAAGTAGCGATCATTAGCGAGGCGCAGTCGCTAATGCATGCAGACCGAGAGCAAAGACGAGCTCTCTTTAGATCGTGGGAGCCCGGTCCTATCAGTCGCAGCACATGTACTTCAAAACAGAGTTGACAGAGTTCTCCTGACTGAACTCTGACTTCTTTCCAAACGTACGACTACACCAAAGTGATGAAAGAACAGTTTCTTTTTAGCGTAGATAATGCAAGTTTCCTTCTTTGTCTATTTTTAACAGATCCGGTCTTTGTCGGCTCGGCTTACATCGAGGAGAGTCAGCCAATAGGCAACCCCGTGGGAGACGACGACAAGATTTACTTCTTCTTCAGCGAGGCGGGGAAAGAATTCGACTTCTTTGACAACACCATTGTGTCGAGGATCGCTCGCGTGTGTAAGGTAAGTCACCTGGGGGTTGGGGGGGGGTGGGGGGGGGGATGAGGTCAGTACTCAAGACAACTACGCACAGCAGGGCCTCAAGCTCCCTCTCCTTAATCCTGATACAATTACCTCCAAACAAGGCGGGACGCTCCCATGTCAAAGCACGTTTGGTCACATTTAACTGTACGTCATGCCCGTGTACAGGCAATGGAAGTAGCCTCTCATGCGCTGAAGCTTTTTTTTTTCTATTTGACTGTGCAAACATGTTTTCAACAGATTTGGTTTCCCATAGCCTGAATCATCGTCTCCTCACCACGCCGCCCTCCCTCCCCTTTTTCTCTGCAATGTCATCTCCCCCTCTCCTTCCGCCTCCCTCACAATGTCAGCTGCACTCGTCCATCCCTCCAGCTCTTTGCCTTTCTCCACCAGCGCTTTGAGCTTTGCAGGCATTATTAGTATTCAAGGGTGCTTCGCAGCAATATGAAATGCTTTTTTCCACTCTACTATATGGCCTGTTTTTGTTCCAGGCAAACTGTAAAAACTGCAGAATCCACTCTCATCATTTAAACTGCTGACGTCATCCCCTTCCTCTTCCTCCTCCTCCTCCTCCTCCTCTTCGAGAGTTTAGTTCAGTCGATCATCTTAAATGATCAACGGTAGACTTTATCCCTTTTCACCTGTGATCAGATCAATTAAACGGCTGCCTGATACACATGCACTCAGCATCCCCCCCCGACTGATGCCTCTTGTTCACGGAGGCAGTAATGTGAGTAATCATGGGGGCAGCATGTAATCTTAAGTGACAGCTTAATGACTTAGTCCTGCTAGGCTCTGCCGCTCGGTGCTGCGACACCTCTCGCAGCCGGCGGTGCACCTCCTGGGTTCTATATATGGAAATCATTGACAGAAAAGCCCCCGGACTGTGGCTACTTGCTGCAGATGAAGTGTGCAATAGAGACAGAAGAATGGCTTTCTCTGCTCTATAAAGCTCTTTTATGTCTCTGGAATGCAGCAGCTCTCTTTTCAGACGCTGTTCTGTGGCAGTACAGTAGTGATGCAGGTGGTTTAAGAACATTAACGAATCAACGTATTGAAATAAATGCTTTTGGATTTTGTCATTTTGTGCAACTTGTCCTGCAGATTAGTTTGCATGCAAGCAGCTGATATCATAAATCTGCAGCTGGTTTTTAAAGACAGACTTTCTTAAGTAGGACTAATTTACCATGGATTCTGGGGAAATCAACGGCTGTCACTAATTGTTACCATGGAAACATGGGTCTTAGTTCAAATATTGCCAGGGGGCGGCGGCGGCTAACTTTTTTTAGGCTTAGAATAAGTCGGTCTATTTTTGTGAAACTCGCATTAGACGAGAGGTTTGAAGTCTGTCAACTTTGTTAACACTTTTTAAAATTAGTACCATTTTTTTTTTTTTTTTTAATATGCCCAATTAGATATCAGCAGTTTCTGTTTGCAATAAACTCAGAAAAGTACCACTGGATTACTTTGATGATAAAGAAAAAACTTAAAAGCCTGTTTCTCGGAGTTCTGGAATTATAAGAGACGTCTTTTTAAAGATTCATGAGCAGATTTGTGGATGTTTTACGTGTGATGTCTCTCTGAAAAACATGCACATCGTGTCTGTGTATTTAGATTTGACTGCCTTATGTGACTCGGGGGGAAAGTAGATGCTCGGGCTCTAAGGGTTTTAAAGTACCATAATTGCCTCCATGAGCTGCGGCCGCCGCTGATCTCGTTGGTGAGAAATACCAAACTACAATAACTAACTTCCTGTTGTTTTCAGAACCCCAGCATGCACCTGTCCATCGCTCGCTGTGTCTTTTCCTCCAGACCAAACCGGTCCAAACTGTCTTTTGAGGAACCAGCCCTTCTGCTGCAGGCTAGCATCCGCCCAACTATTACCATATTCTTCTTTTTTGTTTTTCTCAGAATAGTGTCTCACGTCTGAACACACGCCCTGTGCACTCCTACTGAGAGCAGAAAGTGCTGAACTTAGATCAGAGTTAGGTAACAGCGAGGTATGAAGGCCCCTCCCTGCACACTGACAGAAAGCACACGCTCCCTTTTCCCCCTCTGCCAAGGCCAAATATTTTTGAACGTGCTTTTTATTTTGATTTGTGAAATACTTTGGATGTGTATATCTTGCCAGACCTTTTTGCTACTTTTAAGAGGCCATGTTTCTTGTACGATATCAAAGCCTTTCCAGTTTCTTCACGCCGGTATAACTTCTGTTTAACTTGGGTTTGCCAAGTAATTCTGCTTCCGAAGTTGTTTTTTTCTCCCCCCTCTTTCCCCATCTGTCCCCCTCCCTTCTTACACTCCCTCTTTCTTTTGTTTATTCAGGTGTGCACACTGAGGGACTGTGAAACGCAGGCAGATTATGAACCCTGTGTGGCACCGCTTTCTTTACTTCTCGTTCACCTACTTCAGGTTTGACAAATGTGAGGAATCTGAAATGTGAAGTTGAGATAGATGCGAGAGTGGTGTAACACGGCACAAAAGAGCCACATTACTTTTGTAGGGCGGCTATCTGGGGCGGAGGGGGGTGGGGGCAGTCGATGCGATTGGGAGTACAAGCTGCCCAGCGGAGCACGGCAACAACGGCGGCGGACAGCTGAGAGCAGGAATGTGCTCTCCTCATTATGTGGACGGGTTACTACCACGGCCTGGTAATTGGCTCCCAGGCCGTGCATCTGCCCGACGAGGTTTCACCTCACCGGCAACATGGTTTGTGTGTAACTGCACACAGAGGAGGAAACGGGGATACTTAGAGTTTTGCATTTTATTATCTCTTCAAGGGTGATTCACTCCTCGTGCTGTGGTGTAGGAGTTGTTTTTGGAGGACGTGCTGATGGGATAGTTTGGATCTGTGGCAGGAGTCTTGAGATTGGGCGAGACCACTTGTTTTGGTCGTGTTCTTCTTCCTCGTCCTCCTGCTCCTCCCGTGTTTTCCAGCTTGCTAGCTGTATTCGGGAGGAGTTTCTTTTGGTGTGTGTTTACAAGATCTTTGATAATTGCTAGTCCCAGCAAAGTCGTCTGATAACTGTTTATCTTTATCTTTAGTGAAGGCCTCTTCTGTGCCTCAGAGGAGAAGAGGAGTTCACCACTGATGCTGATTTCAAAGCTGTAATTAATAACTAACTATTGTTTGTTTTTCCATTTCACCATCTCCTCTTCTTCAAAGAGAAACCAATATGTTGTGCTGAGGCAGCTTTTTTTGTTTCCCACATTTTATGGTGAAATATCCCTTTGTAGTTTGGTATAAATGCATCACACACATGCTTCACCACAGCAAAGGGTTTCAATTCTTTTTAATTACATCAGAACACTAAAATCCTGTTTGGTTGTGATTATTTGTCCAATTTATTTCCATAAAGAAAAGGGTCATTACTGTCACAGTAAATACTTTCAGATTCCCTTATGTGGCAACAACAGCGCCCTCTAAAGCAGAGACGAGGGACTGCAGCTGCAAGTCTAACAGCATATCTAAAGTCCCGCCCCACTCAAAGAAGTGTTTTGCTTATTGTAACACATCGTGGATGTTTAAGCTTCATTGTGCATAATGATGTACGAGCAGTTTGACACTATACGTTTTTAAAAATGCATCTGCTGTGTGAGGAAAGTGTCTCTGTGTGTTCACCTTTTTTAAATCGCGTATTCAAGACACTCAACAGTTCAAGTGGAAGAAGGAGACATCTCGTGTCCAGCAGTTTTGAAATTAACTATTTGCATGTTAATTAAGACTTTAATTCATTTTTGGAGTGTGTTATTTGTAGCACATTTTAAATGACCAAAAGCAGTGATTTCCAAACTACACGTACGACTGGTGGTTCACAAGAGCTTTGCTTATTAAAGACTTAACAATTGTGCTCCAACTGGCTGTTTAATATGTTGGGATCTAAGTTTAGGAGTTGTGTTACAGACAAACAACAAATGTATTGCATATATCCATCACATTGTAATGATGTAAAAATACGTTTTAAATATTTTAGAAATACAAGTTTGTTGGACGTTTACCTAAATACGGTCGGATTCAACTCCTCGGTCGTTTATTAAATCACAATGAGTGGAATTATGAAATGGCTACAAGGTCCAAAAAAACAGTCGAAAGGCAAGTGACAACTCTGTCCCCGACAGTTCAGTCAGACAAACCTTTTAAATGCTGAAGAGGAGTCGGAGTCAGGAGTTGAGCTGCCAGCAGGCGCCGAGTCTAGCACCACTTCTAGCCAGATGAAAAGGTTACATCAATCTGGGATTTACCGTCACAGTGCCAGAGGAACAGCAAAGGCTGAGCAGAGGCGACTCTTTCATTGTTACATTGTTGGTATCTGCAGTAGAAAGTGGTACTTGGGAAGTTTTAGTGGTACATAGCGGTAGCTGGTTTGAAACAGAAGCATGTCTGGTTCTTAAAGGTAGCATGTAGCCCAGGTCTATAACCTCAGCTGGGTGTTGCGTATGGTCTGATTCCTTCCCCCTGTTTTGTGTCCAGAGACATGTTCTCTTCTTTACTATTAACGGGGTGTTAATCAGTGATGGTTAAATCAGACATACAGTCTTCTATAACGTACTTGAACTGTCTGCAGGGGGATAAAGGCGGCGAGCGGGTGCTGCAGAAGAAATGGACGACCTTCCTGAAGGCCCAGCTCCTGTGTTCCCTCCCTGATGACGGCTTCCCCTTCAACATCATCCAGGACATGTTTGTCCTGAAGCCCATGGGAGACAGCTGGGAGAGCACCGTCTTCTATGGCGTCTTCACCTCCCAGTGGTAAGAAACGAATGGAGGGGTTTGTTCTGAATTACGTTTTATGCACAAACGCACAGAATCGACAAAGCTCACACACACACACACACCATATTGAGCCGGTTTTTATTTAATATCTGCGCTCAAACTTGGCTAGTTGCCTTTTTCTGACTTGGCTCCTCTGAATTGAGAGCAGCTGTAATGAGCTTAAACACTTAACACAAGCTCACGCGACCCCGATGTCTAATTAATGTATCAACAAAATAAAGGTTGTAATATGGATATCAGTCAAGTGCCCACTCTACAACTGTTCTCCAGACACAAGCTGTCAGTTTCCTGAAATAAAATGACAACTGCAGAAAGGATGGGTAAAAAACAGTAACATGCGTTCAACCAGGTGTAACATTTGTTGTATGTGTTCACAGGTATAAAGGAGCATCAGGCAGCTCAGCGGTGTGCGCGTTCACCATGGCACAGGTGGAAAGAGCCTTCAGTGGGCGTTACCGAGAGGTCAACCGGGAGACACAGCAGTGGTACACCTACAACCACCCAGTGCCAGAGCCACGACCCGGGGCGGTGAGTGGAGCAGGAAATGTGACAAACATGCAATTCAACCTATTTCTGTTCAGTCACATTTTTACACATCTCGAATCTCTCTTTGGTTTTCACACTTACAAACAATGTATATTACAGTCTCAGTAGACTGGTTAGTTTTCTGTTGTTGTGAAGAAGATGTTCTCCTTTTTATTTTCCAAAAGTACTGAAGTTTAACTCTTCATAAGTCCCTGGAGCAAATCAAATGTTTAAAACTAGATATTAGCTTAAAGAAAACACTGTTACTTTATCAGTCAACCCATTGTATTCAGTCTTTGTGCCCAATGATACCTCACCCTAATGTTCTTCATAAGTAAAGCCATTTAAATACAGGTCAAGACAATATCCTGCCTCATTGTTTATCATTTCTAATTTACTCCCCCACAGTGCGTGACCAACCATGCGAGGCAAATGGGTATCCAGTCGTCCTTGCACATGCCCGATAAAGTGCTCAACTTTGTCAAGGACCATTTCCTGATGGACAGCGTGATCCGCAGCGCTCCCCTGCTGCTGAAGCGCAGCGTTCGCTACACGCAGATCGCCGTGCACAAGATCCAAGGCATGGAGAGGGCCTACGACGTGCTCTTCATCGGAACAGGTGATGGCTCATTACGCAGCAGCAGCTACTCATTTGTTATGTTGCGGGTCTGTCCGTAAATCTTTTAAAAAGGAGAAATAAGATTCCACAGTTTACTCCCAGTGTTTTCAAACGTGAACTTTTTGTGATTTCTAAAACGGTAGAAGTCGCTGCACAAGCTGTCCCCTGCCTACAGTAAAAGTCACTTCCACTTGTCCCCTGTGTCTCCCAGATGACGGAAAGCTCCATAAGGCCATCAACGCCAACGATAAGATGCACATCATCGAGGAGATGATTCTGTTCCCCGAGCCTCAGCCCGTGCAGCACATCGAACTCGATCCTCAGAGGGTAAATCGCAGCTCTTTCATCTTAATACACATCTATAATCAATATTGTCATACTGGTTTGTGTCAGTTTATATTTAATGTTTACTTTCTCAAATTCATTTTCAAGTAATAAAAGTGTGGAGGAGCTAGATTTACCGGAGCACAAGCTGGCTACAGACGTTTTCTTTCCACAGGGACCGCTCCATCGAGTTTTCCTCTAAGTTATAGCACCGTCTGGAACAGAGTTTCTGATCCTCTTTGGCATTTTCCCCAGAGCTAAATTTCATTACCTTTCTCTCTTTATTGCATAATGGCCTCTCCCGGGGCCAAAGCAGCCAAACAGCAATCTTATCTAAGATTATGTAATTGTAATAAAGTCCAAGATGCTTATTGTGAGGATATTCTTAGCTCCAAATAGGGATATGAAAGACACATGATGTCTATCTAATATACTGGTAGATAAGATGGCCTAAATATAGAATGCACTTTGGGAACATGGGGGTGCGTCACAGTCACAACGTCACATTGATGCATACGGCGTGGAAAGTGATGCAAATGTGAAAGAATGAATGACGATGCTCCGTAGCGTCCACTTGAGCCAGATGTTTTTGATCACAATCAAATGACTTGGTTGGCATGAAGTAAGAGAACAGCTGGCCGGAGTTAGTACTTTGTTTAGGTTTTATTCTGCTGTTTGTCTTGAGTAATTCTTTTAGCATGGTTTCTCTTTTTGAAATCAGGGATAAGTAACCAAAAGCAGACGTTTTGTTGATGAGAAATTTGTATCTCATAAACTCACACGTGTGTTTGTCTCGTCCGCAGGGTCTGCTGTTTGTGTCGTCCAACTCTGGGCTGGTGGAGGTTCCTGTGGCCAACTGCTCCAATTACCTGAGCTGTGGAGAGTGTGTGTTGTCCAGGGACCCTTACTGCGCCTGGACCGGGCGACTGTGTCGGGACGTCAGGATGGCTCCACCTGACAGGTGAGAGATTACACACACACACACACACACACACACACAGCCACTCAGCCACTAATTCCTAAACATTCACTTTTTCATTTGGTTCGCTCACAGGCTGTGTTTGTTCATTAAACCACCTTAATTGAGTCGAGTCTCAAGTTTAAATCTAATCTGAGTCTTGACCAAAGTCTTTATTTGCTTTTCAGTCAATTCATTTCAACTTCCAGCTTTTTCAGTGCAGTGTATTTCCAATTTCATAAAAGAAGCATGCAAAGCCGCTAGTCATGTGCTTGAACAAGAAGCTTTTAAAAGAAGATTGTACTCTGTCATGCAGATGAAGCTACTCTTCAGGTGTAACAATGACAGACTTCGAGAGAGTTGAACGACTACATCCACACACCAGGTTCCTCTCATTACAGCTGCGATCCCTCAACCTGTTGTTTTCTTCGCTCTGTTTTGTCTCAGTCACTGGCAGCAAGACGTGGAGGAGGCCGATACATCAGCAATTTGTAACCGGACGTTTCCCAGCCCCCGATCTGCCAAACCAGCATCTTCTCGTGAGTGTGTTCTCTTTGCATAGTGGTCTGTAATTAAAGTGTTTCCACCTACTGGACACAAAAACAACATGCGCACGGAGGAATCAGGGACGAATCGATCACTTGTGGTTGCAGGTTTACGTGATGGCAGGTTAAAGCGAGCACCTCTGTGTGTAAGAATTCACTTTAATTATAGTTTGAATATGCAGCGATATAGTTTCTGTTGATACACTTATAGATGACTCGGCATAAATTATTTATTTTTTAGCAAGTGTTACAGTAGATGAGAAGATCAATGTCTGTGAGATAAGCTTAAGGGTAAACTTAACTTGGTAATGTGTGAGCTTCAGAGGAGCTGGTAGGCACATTGTGTTAGCTCTTTGCTAAGCTAAGCTAACGCTCTCCTGCCTCTAGCTTCATATGTAACGGAAAGATGTGAGAGTTGTATCATCTTGTCAATCTATATAGGTGTCTCCCAATGCCAGCTCCTCACACTCCCAATCAACACGTTCAAAGTCCTGCCCTGTAAACGGCGGTCCAACCTGGCACAGAGGAGGTGGCATTACAGTGACACCGCCAGCCAGTTCCTTTACGCTACTCCAGAGGGAAACCTGGTGGTGGTGGCACAGGCCGACAGGACGGAGACCTACGAGTGCTGGTCAGAGGAGGAGGGTTTTCGTCAGCTGTTGGCCAACTACTGCGTGAGGGCGGAGCCCCGCCACGAAAGCACCACTCTGATTGGTCACTCGCGCACACCGCACATTGAGCGAGAGGAGACCATCATCCTGCCCGGAGAGTCTCGTTCTCAGCAGGTCCACGCGAAGACGTACTGGAACGAGCTGATCGTGGTGTGCGCCCTGCTGGCGTTCTCCCTCGTGGTGTTCTCCCTGTTCGTCATCTACAGGAACCGAGATCATATGAAGTCCATGCTGAAGCAGGGCGAGTGCCCTAACATGCAGCAGAAGAAGCCGAGGATTGTGGGAAAGCCTGCTGAGAGCTTACCCCTAAACGGTAACACCATCCCCGTGTCCACTTCTGATCACAAGGGCTACCAGACGTTAAATGACAACTACATCTGCAGCACGCCCACCCACGAGTCCTCGCCAGACAACAGCAAGAGCTTCTCCGAGTCCTCCGACAGGCGGCCGCTTAACGTGAAGGAGAGCCACGTGGAATACTCCCCAACCTGCCCGCGGCCCAGAGTGAGGCTAGGCTCGGAGATCAAAGACTCTATCGTATGAGAGCACAGTATTCGCTTCAAAGTCGCCACCCTGTATCTCGCTGAAGGATGCAGGCCACCGAGCAAAGGAGAGGAGACCCTGACATCCCTCTACATCACAGCACATCCTTTTGTTTTAGTCATCTTTTGTTCTGTGATCAGTGCGGAGGTCATTTCTTTTAACCATTTCCACTCTGAAGCCAGAGGTTGGTCTGGTGCGCTGCACGGGGCAGGACCAGGATCAACAGCATGGCAGCTGCTCAGAATAGTTCTTACTCTTTGTTTGAGTTCTCATGGCCACTAATGTGTGCGAGTGTAGTGCTGGGCGACATGAGGGAGAGAAAAACCCACAATAAACAGAAGAGCTTCTTCTGATATCAATATTTATCACTGTATCTCTTTTAAGTACGCAAGATCCAACATTAACATGTTTAGTTGACGTCCATCACGTAACAATAACTTATGAATACTGATATGTTTTGCCCTATTTGAGCATGTATAACTTTCCACATGCTCTGCAGAAGATGCGCTTCTGTTATTATGCACACTAGAACCAAGCTACAGCTACATGGTGACCAAGAGTTCAGGGTTAGGACAATATAATCCATGTATTGCATATTCATTAGGATCCACACATTATGGAAGCAATTTAAAAAGCACATTTGTTTCCTTTTTTTTTTTTTGCTGAATAAATGTCATGACTGTATGAAAGATTATGAAAGATGAGGCTGACCGGGAGAAGACGCCACACACTGTTGGAACAACAATTTAAAAGGACTGTAACTGAAAGAAGGATGATCAACACATGTGGTCATAAGTTACGCTCCAGGGCCTAAATACTGACATTTACCTCCTGAATGTATGTTGTTGTTGTTGTCGTTGTTGTTGTTGTTGTTGTTGTTGTTCAAAGGTTTCACACATCACTGCACCGTGGGCAATGTAGGGAAACCCTGTTGCTCTACATCTCTGCTCATTTGAGGCAGCCCTGTTGTTCAGTATTAACCTGGAGGTACCGCGATGGACTCGTAGATCAAATAATGGAAAAGAGACCTGACTGATTGTTACGTCAGTCAAGGCGGACATTACAAGCACAGAGAGCCAAGGAAAAAAAAAAAAAAAAAAAAGTGGACGTTCACACCTCGACCATCTTCAGGGCAGCACTGAAATCATCATGTGCACTGTGCCAAAAAGAAACAACAACAACTTGATTGTCTTATCTCAATGCAATAGTGCCATTCTGTTATGACCGCTCCCATGCTTTGCGTTAGCATTGATCACCGGTGAGCACATGGTGACGGAACCAGACGTGGGTTTCACAACAAACAAACAAAAAAGAAGTGGCACTATTAATAAACAAATGTGAAGTGCACAGTTGGACTTTTCTCTAAGACTGTTAGCTCAGACCGTGTTGGGCAAAGTATTTGACTTTCATGTACACTCTGAAGTGGGGCCAAAGGGTATGGCATGGAGATGACTTCATGTGTCAGTTATATTACAAAAGTATTCCAGTTTTCCTTTAGCTACCCTTAAAGGAGTTCTCTGCCTTCTTAGTATACACTGAAACATACAGGTACAACGAGCTTGACGAGCGGCAACAACACAAACTGTTGATTTAAGCGCTAATAACTCAAAATGGAAAAAGTCACAACAATAATAACCGTCTGTAGCTGAGAGATGATATGTCATGTTATCTTAGTGATCGTAGTCCAAACTGCAGCTGCACTATGTAGTGATGTAGTTGCACAGAGCGCTGTATTAGCTCAATATAACCGCCTCCACCAGGTTACATTTCTTACATACATGGCGTTCCCCACACTCAGTCAGATGTCATTGCGACGTTAATGTGAAAGCACAAGTAATCAGGGTCTTGAATACTTACAGGTTTGCACATGTCAGTAAAATCAGAGCGTACTCTTAAGAAATGCAACTACTGAGAGACATGAGGTGTGGCTGCTGAGGGAAATTATTTTTAGAAATCAGTTATTACAGGGACCAGTGCAGCCATTACGAACACATTGCACCCACATTGCTTCGACTTTTGAGACTTACCAAGCAGAATTTCCCAAAGACGTAGGAAGCTGATGGTGTTGTGTAAATCTGAATGGGAAGCATTTACACGGCCATAGGGACAATATGGCACCACATGTCTTAGAATACATCACCAATTCACTGTATTGAGCGAGTACGCCTACAGTATATATTCCAGTATCATACAGAATAAACATTTTGCTATCTCCAACACTGAGCAGATGATGAAATGCGATGTAACTGCGCCAAGTTGACAAAGTAATTGCACAGCATACTGCGCAACAGTGGTTAGTGTTTCCTTTTCTTTCCGTTAGTTTTGGTTGTGTATATACAGTATCTGTGCTTAATATTGTGTGTTTTTCAAGGGACCTTGTGCAAGATGTGTTGTAGAGATAGTCTTGAAACTAGAGAGTGAACACTGCTGATATTTTGTTTTCATAGTGCTTTACTGCCTACTTCAGCATACATTTCAAATCTTGCACAGAATACTGCACATGTCTCACCGTGCTGTTAGTTCAGCACCTGGGCTTGGTTTTATATCATCAAGCATGTCAAAGCAGGAGGGGTATCTGTTTTTATGTTCATGCCAAACTGAATTAGAGGGGGTAGTTTGATATTGCAGGGAATATACTTGCTGAGAGATGGATGAGAAGATTGATACTACTCATGTGTGCAAGCTAAATATGAAGCTACCTTAAGCAGTAGCTTAGCTTAGCATACATACTGGAAACGGGGGTAAACTGCTAGCATGGCTTTGGCCAAAGGTAAAGAAAGTCTGGCAGATAATTCCCCGTAAAATGTGTCATTTTCACACTGTGGTTTTTGTACGAAGTAAAAACCCAAAATGTGTTTTCATTAGTGAACTTGAACTCACGTTTGTAGTCTGTGTGCTAAGCTAAGTGGTTGTTAGCGTCAGACACAAGTGGTATCTGTTTCCTCATCTAACTCTTGGCAAGAAGTGTATTTCCCAAAAGCTCTACTTATTCCTTTCATCTTGTTTGCTGAGGCTAACCAAATAAACAAGGCCATAACATTTGCCAACAGATGCAGAACAAGAATAAAGCATTGTTTGCTAAAACAGATTTTCTAAACCTATAAAAGGTCTCTTTATGGAGGCTCATGCCCTGCTTTCAGATGCTTGGTGGATAACCTCACAACATATTGTCAAAATGCCTTTTGATGTACAGCTGTTCTGCCTTTAGCCATGTGCCACATTGTACACTACCCAGCAGTGACCTCACCTACAGAGATGTGGTGAATGGCGTGATTGTAGCCCTCCGTGGGCACACTTAACTCCACAACACGGGTCAACAGTAGATTTACAGATTCACCTAAGCCACCATTAACTCTGCAAACGATAAGACTGGGAGCTTCTCAAAAGTCTTGTACTGCTCTGCACGTTGTGTCAGAAGTGATGCCAGTGCACATTGAAAACATCTGTCTGAAGATTTGAGAATAACACTTCTAGTAAAGCTGAAGTTACAATACTAGTTGACCTTCATAGTTAATAATGCCAAAAAGGTCAATACTGTGTCATAAATGCATATTTATTAATGACATGCTTTTCATTAAAAAAGCAAATAATACCATGGTGATTGATGCTTTATTTTGAGTGGCTCCTCAATAATGCAACATACTGTACTGGACATGAATGTAGCCAACTATAACATGTTTTGCAGAACATCTACAGCGGTCTATTTTCCTAAAAAGACGGCGTAAGTAGGTAAAGCATTGCAACATCTTTTTAGGATTTAGTTTCAAACAGTCATACTACAATGAAACAGCACAATAGAAGTAATTAATCGTTTGTGCTGCACGATGTAGTACTGCAGTAATATGCAAGCACAGCTCCAAATCCTCCATATCGGCTCAGCCATGAGACACAGCAACAGCTTTGTCTCAGCATACTGAACACCATAAGCTTAGTTGACTGAATAACTATTAGACAAATGTGGTCTTGCCTGCATGATTTCCTTTTTTATTTGTTGTGTACAAATAACATTGTGAACTGTATTTTTTGTATCATTGAGATTGTGACTGTTGTTTTTATTATATTGTACATAAAAAGCACTTTATTTTAATTTTTTAAGATAAATGAATAAAATACATGTTTTGTCAAATGTGTGAGTCATTATTATGCAGTAAAGACTAGAAAGCATCTGTGAGAGCGACAAACCTCCTTTGCATAAATCTTAAGATATGAAAGTATAAAAAAACATGTTTACAATCGCATATGGACTAAACCTTACAATGCATCAAAACAAACATTCATTCATTTGTTCTAAAACAAAAATATATATATATATATATATATATATATATCTATCTATCTATCTATCTATCTATCTATCTATCTATATATCTATATATCTATATATATATATATATATATATATATATATATATATATATATCTATATATATATATATATCCATCTCCTTCCTTATAAAGTAGGTATGAACGCCTCAATGGACTTCAAAACAACTTGAATAATTACCTTACCTCAATAATTATACACATTTTATTGGTTGATTTAATGAATAAAGTAATTTCTGCTCTTAAAATAAAAGTTTATTTTGGAAGTTAATTGTATTTCCTTTTTTTTCAGCGCTGAAGTCATGCCTGCATTTAGCATCAGCTGCTTTATTTAAGCTTTATTAAGTCATTCTTAACTCAGAGTTATAAGGTTACAAACAAATTAAACTACTTGCAAAAACTGAAACCTAATTTAATAAAAGTATATTAAATATACAAAGACAAACAATTGCAGGTTCTGTGTGTGGAATAATTATTAAAAAATAGTTATATGGGTCATGTCTATTGAAGGAATTCCACATGTTCAAATGTGGAGGTAGAGCCACGTGTTGTGACACTTAATGCTACTCTACTGATCGGTTCATGCAACATGACGGTTTTGAGTACGTCTTGCGCTCCTCACAGCCAGTCACAGCACATTCATTTGTCTGCACACTGGTCATAGACACCGTTTCAGAGGGCAGCCCTGTGATAAGTGTCTGCTGTGTGAATCAATACATAAAGCTATTTTTGGACAGTGAATGCTGAATGATGTTTACTCAGTAGGAACAGAGACATGATGACACGGGGACTCTGTGTCACGCTGCTGCTCTGTTTGATCACGGGACAACACAGGTAAAGACTGGATCTGTTTTTCTTTCCAGTTTTAACCCTGGACTCCAGCACTGTCCTCACATCAACCCAGATCTCACCATTACTTGAATATCAAGGACCTAGCCATAAAAGAGGTTACTCTAAAACATCTGTCCATGCCCTTTCCCACAGTTCATTAAGCTTTCCTCTTGTATTCTTCACCACAAATGCTGCAAACTTCTTCACGTCCTCCCCCACTTGTGTACTGCATATTACAGACCATCATTTGCACAAGACATCTGCAAACATCCTGTCTGTTTTGGACGATTCACAATTTAGGCCACTGCATTGTATTAAGGCCGCATTACAGATGGTCTCCTGAGAGAGAGAGAGAATAGTTGTGTAATGACAGATGTTATCTGACCATTAGATGATCCACAGGAAATGGTAAAGTGCTTTTAAAGAAACCAAAGTGAATACAGTTTTTGAATTTAAATGTTGACCATCTGGCCTTCTAAACAAATACCAGACTCTCTCTGGGACATGTCCTTTTTCCCCCTCAGTTCCTGGTCTTATAGAAAACAGGTTTATTACTCATCGTTCACATGCAATACATTTACAATGGCGTTCTTCTTTGTAAAATCAACAATATAGTATACATATATATATATATATATATATATATATATATATATATATGTATTCACTGTCTTACCGTAACACCTTCATTCTCACATTCAAATGATTTAATTTGAAAAGCTTCTATTAAAATCTGTTTCTTTAGGTGTCCCACAGGGCTCCTAACGTGTCCCACTTCTCCTCTCAGTTTTCATTAGTCAGCTCTCTGCTTTGGTCCGGCTGTACTGTAAGGTCAGGGGGTTTAAAGTCTCAGGACATGTCGGACATTTAGAGAGCAGGTGTGGCATGATGGCAGGTGTTGAATCTGCAACACAAGCAATACACGTTTATTGCACACAGAGATTCACACACAAGACGAGGAAGACGAAGAGACAGAAGAGGAGGACAGGGGAGAGAGTTGATGACTGTGTCAGTCAGTAGCTCTTTTCTGTGCAGAGTGCTTGGCCTTGCTGTGATATGTGGTTTATTGTTTATTTCTGCTGTTGAAAAGGGTTAGGGTTAGGGTTAGGTTGAGTTAGACAAGAGAGAAGAGCTGTGCAGAAAGTGAGCAATATTATCATTATGTTTGTTTCCAAAGCAACAATTTAATCATCAACCTTCACACTGATCATTTCTTTTGCTTAAAATATGTTTGTCTTGACTTCTTCTCTTGCTTGTGTGCCAAAGAAAAATATTTATCACATGTAGAAATTGGCAAATTATATATAATCATAATAATTGTAACATTTTGATCCATTAAGTATTATGATCAGACTCTATGCTGACCTCATCTGGTGTCCCTGCCAGAGAATAGTCAGGGAATAGTTTATTGAGTGTAGACAGGTTTCACACTAACTACATTTATGTCTATTAAATGTTAATCTCTGCAGTAGAACCCACTTTCCCCATCCCCACATTGTAACTTCAAGATCATTTGACCAATTTACAATAATCTACTCAAATGGTTCTTGGTAGTGAATCAAGCTTGGCAAATGAAAACACAAACATGTCCACTGAGGCCCTCTGTCTCACCTTCATGTGTTTGCATGAGAACATATAATTACAACATTTCGTACCACATGCACTAATGAGAATGAAGTGCATGTCCGTGTACAATGTGACCCCAAAGTCAGCTTCCTGTTGAGCCTCTGAAGCCAGAACCAGCCTCAACATGGACAAAATGTTCTGCAGGAAACTCTGCTGAGACAGGACAGTGCACTGTGAATAAATCTCACCTTATTGATGTCCTAACACCCCTGCTGAGACAGAGATCAGCTGCCAGCAGGAATAACAGGCCTCTTCCCTCACAGCCTGCATGTGTGTGAAAGCTCTGATGGTCTTAGCACAGAGTGGATACCCAGAGCTGACAGTGACGGCGCTGAGGACTCTCATCCAACAGATCTCCTCAGCATGACTCAGGGTTAATAAAAACTAAAAGATTATCTTTTTGTTTTCTCACACTTTCATCGCATGTCTATCTGGTTTTGTGCTCTGAATACAGCTACATCTTGGCGTATTCTCCCTCTTTTAACGCTCTGTGACAGATCCCATTTACTTTTAACACCAGCCGCTCATCTGCTGTCACTGAGCATTTGATGAAGAGCAAAGACGGTAATTTGCTATTCATTATTAACAAATCACTGTGCTGTGAAAAGTGCCTTTTGTTAGCCTCAGCCTTGAAAACAATTTACAGTCAGCTTGCATTTGAGCTGTAATTGCATTGCATATTTCATGGCATCGCTTCGTTGATAGTGAAATTGAAAATCAGATTTACTTTTCACAGTCGATGAGCCCGGAGGTGGAGGATCTTTTAAATCAGTCCAAAACCCAACTTCCCGGGTCACACACTATCTCATCGCTCTTCAAAACTGCTTATTCACGTGATAGTTAATATTGTTGAACGGATGATTATGTTTCCCTCATCTGGTAATAACACTAAACATCTCCTAATTAAGGAGAAACTTCATCCGGAAATAGAATTCAAACGTCGTGTGAAAATGTAAGATCGTAGTTCAAATTCCTCCTTTTGTGCTCCTTTTTATACATAACAAATTAAAGGAGTAGTTTAATCCTGACTCTCTTAGTTTAGCACCAGATTGATGAGCCTGGCTCTGTCCAAAGCTAACAAAATCCACCTACAGGTTCCTCTAAAATCAGTCAACAGAGGTTATGTGCCGGACTATTTCTTAACTTCCTGGAACCTCCAGACATTCGGCGGAGCCGGCGGAGCCGGCGGAGGCCAAAACATAAGTCAAACAATGTCAAATTAATCCTTTAAGATAACTTTTTTACTCATAACTGTTGAAAATGTATTTATAAATGGAGCTCAAATTCAGCAGCCTTTGCTCCTCATCATGGAAGAAGTTTACTATTTCATGGACTTTGGATTATAAGTGTGTGAAATGTATTTTAGGATTGTGTTTTCATATTTCCCACCATGTCTCAGCCAATCAGAGGCCAATTATGTATCTCTAAAGTCAATCAATTCCACTTTTTATGTGGACAAATACACATATGCAACTGTACGTATCAACATGCACACATTTTCTAAATGCATGTCCACGTACACATTAGTGCACGTGGACATGCATGCAGACATTTGTTGCATTTGCTTTCCAGGAGCTCAGCTAAACTCTTTAGTTTGGAAAAATACATAGAGCAGTAGAATGAGCTTCAGTCATGCGTGCAAAGGTTAAAAGGTACAAGACCATTAAAAATAAAGAGTGAAGCGAGCCAGGAAAAGTATATTCTCCTCATTCCTCCTCATCAATTGAAGCCGTGCAATGTGTTGTTGTAGGTAACTACAGTCATCGTCTTCAAAGCATTTAATGATTTCTTCCCCCCCTACTGTTCTATTAAACTTTTAGTATCAATATAAAATAATATAGACGTAAAATACAACTGCATTATTAAATATTTACACACATATCAAATTTAATTAGCGTTGGGTAAAGCTGATTCAAAATGCAGCAGCGTGAGACGATACCGTAGGAGAATAACAGCAATCCAATCATTTATAGTTGATGTATATACCTCCTGCCTCATCATTATTTATAGTATAACTATGAACAGTTTCTGTGATAAGGCATTGTGTACGCACCGTGGCTATCAGCCAGTTACATGCTTTACAACCTCCATCATTCATCGTGCAGTCATTATCAAAGAGGTTGCATCAGAGCGGTGTCAAAGATTTATTCCTTTCAGAAAACAAGCGATATTAAAACACTGCGCTCACTTGCATCAGCAGAGGAGAAGCTGCATTCATCCACCAAGTGATGAACGTGATAGACAAGTAAGTTTCATTGAGATGGGGATAACGTGGGATGATGAAATGTGTTATTGTGTGTGCTGACGAAGCCCTCGGGATTCCCTAAAGCACTAAATCCTTAACCCAGCAGCGGTGTGCAGGAGGTGCAACCTGGGGAAATGGATCTTTTGACACACTCAGAAACTACTTTCTCAGCCCAGGTGACCAAAAAAAGGGAGTTTACTGATCCTTGTATCTGACAGTGGACACGCAGAGACTCGCACCTGAGCTCCTGAGTACAACCATAGTGTTACACTGTGGGGGTGCTGACCTTGTAATTACAGGGTAGCATGTCTGGATCCTTTGTGCTGTGAAGTGGGGGCTCTCGGAGAGATTATAAATAGAGTCTAAACTCAAGTCAGTTTTTTTCTGCCCTGCTGAGCTCTGAGCCGTGTGTTTCACTCAAAGCTAGACTAAGCAGGAGCATTGAAAGCCTGCCAGTGGGACACATCTAACCTGTGGATGTACACTGAACCCTCATACAAATGTAATGTTATCCAGCCGTTTAAAGTAGGAATGGGACTAAATCAATAACCATTAAGCATTCAGCATGTCCCTTCAGACTTCTCCTGCTGCATCTTTGACCCTCCTTTTTAATACTCGTGTGTTCCTTTACTTCCGTTGTCTCTTGAAGGTCATTTGGGACGGACATTGACAGGTTCTGTCAGTAGGAGCTGATTGGATTTCTGAAGCACAAGTGTATAAATAGGATTTGACTTCAGTTAGATTAAATAACTCCACTCACCCTTGCTGTGGGTAATTTTACGCCACGTTTAACATAAAGCCGAGCCGATACAGCACATTGTTGTCCATCTTCTCCCCAAAGTGCACTTTGACACCTGGACTATTCAACATCATAAATAGCATAGCATGAGCTCTGCTACAACAATGCATTTTTTTTTTTACGCAGTGCTGCTCCCCTATCTCGACATACTCAGCAGCATGAAGAGACCAGGCTCCTTGTATGAATTTAATTAGACGAGCTGGCTCACGTCTTTTCTTTGCATTCTGCGTCTCTCATTACCACTGAGCTCCGCTCTCCGTCTGATTTAAGAACACTTGCCAGAACCCACAGTCAGTCTGTTGGGCCTTATGCTTGAATTTAAGTGAGATCTACCCAAAGCTGTAAGCAGAGTAGCATGGATGATAGCGGATAAGGTTGGAATTTTCTCGTATTTAAGCAACTTGCTGATTCTGCATTTGTTCCTCATCACTATTCAGCTCTTCGGATACTTCCCCTGCTATCTGAGATGGGGAAAAAGCTAAACTGGTGACTTAATTATACGCCCTGTAATCTGAGAACTGAGGACAAACTCACTGGATTTCAGTAAGTAGACACACAGCTTATTGACTATAAATAGGATGAGCTGTAGCTTACTGTATACTATAAAATATCAGCAGTATGCACTTTGTCCTTATGTTGTAGGACGAGAGTCGTAATACACACGTTCTGCATCACAAGATGTGCGTTCGCTTCATTTCAATAGTATGAATAACATGTTAATCAAAAGCCTTCAGTCACTTCAAAAGACCTTCATCATGAATTACACATCACTCCAACACTGTGTGTGCTGTTGTAACTGGATGAACAAAGAGAGGACATCCATAACTCAATACATTTACAGCTTGACGATTCTGAAATGTTTCACTGCTAAGAATAAAGTAAAGAAATCCCTTAGTGTGTGCTTCCACCTAGTGGTCAGACTGGCACTAACAGTGTTATTCTGTCTGCTGGCACACTTTGTTTACTTACAGTACATTTGGCAGACTCCAGTGTTACACAACCCAGACACACAGGACACAGATGTATTCTTTCCTTAACCACAAGTTGTGTTGGCAGGATGTTATATCTTGTGTAAATTATGGAAAATAGGACTTTTAATAAGAGATAATCTGTACTACTAATATCCACATGTAGCTATTTAGGGCTACATTGTACGCAAAGAAAAATGCCTGTTTTAACTTAACTTCGATAGCCTGGTTAACTTTGTAAGGTGTCTTCTGGCCTAAATACTGAATCTTCTTCTGTTCAACAGGAGTTTGGCATGAATTTGTCTGCATACTGTGCCCATAATAACCTACTACTGTGTGTTTCTGGGATGCATATATTGCAGAGCCTGTTATTGATAGAAGTAGGTCATACCAACCTGAACCTGCAGCACAGAAGCAACCAGTTTATCCAGTCAACGGCTGAGAGAGAAGAATCAGTGGCAGTGCCCATTAAATAAACATTTCTTAATGTGCCTTGCCTGATTGGGTTGAATATATATCTGCATTCCTATAGATCTTAATAAAACAGACACATTGTTGGCTATCTTTAAGGTAAGTGTCTCTTTTGTCAAGATTGTTGAGTGAATCTCCACAAAGGTGTGATCAAATATATGAAAGTGCTACTTTTATAGAAAGTTAACAGGCATGTTCATTACAGAAGAGATAATTCAGAAATGCTTCGATAAGTTATCATCTTGTAATATTTCCATTTTGTGTTAAACATCAGAAAAGAAATCATCGGTCAAGTGAATTTTTTCTATTTATCGATTGGAGTTGTTCTGTGAAGGATAACTAGTTTCAAGAGCACGACTTAAATTATATTTTATCTTCCATCACTGCAGTTATTCACCTTTTGTTTGTTGAAATATTTAAAGTTTTTTTATTTATATCTGTAAGAAACTGACTCGTCTAATTATCCAAATACTAGAATACACTGAGAAACAGCTAGTAGTTTATTTACTAATGATTCCTCTTCCTCTCTGACATTACATTTGCTCCAAATGTCTCAATGTGATGCCGTTTAAAAATAAAAGATGCTACAAGACGTAACATCATTTAAAAGTGTCAGCCCCCCCAATGCTCACATAACAGAATTGCAGATCATTTGAAAATATAACACAAACATTCAGAAGAACACAAGAAAGCATGAACTAAAAAGATACACTTTATTTCAAACCAGCAGGGGACATGTTTGTACAAAAATACACAACTGTTACGTAGGTGCTTTGTGTCAAGAATTGTTCATCTTTCTCCTGCGGCTTACACCACTGATGCTCCTCTGCATGCAGCACCAGCGTGGGACAACCATTAAGTTGCTCAGACATAATATATCACCAAGTAAAAATAACAAATCCAACAAGCAATGTCATTTGCCTTAGGGAAGAATGTAGGATCCTAGATTCTTGAGGCTAGACAAAAATGACAGAACTGTTCTCATAAATATCAGGAAGAATGCTGAACATGGGATGTTATTGAAGCACTGAGTTGAATTTGTCTCCGATTTCTCTCCATTCTTTACTTGGCCTTCGTGTCTTCTTTCCCCGCTCCGTCTTCTTTCCCCCCTCCGTCTTCTTTCCCTGCTCCACCCGACTTTTTCTGCTTCTGTTGCATTATCTCGGCATCCCTTGGAGAGAGACAGAGAGGGACATTTAAAAAGAGAATAGTACAGTAATACACACACACACATCTATATGTATACCCAGTTATAATGGAATTGGAATAGATTATCCAGCAAAAAAATAAGTTGCAGTGCTTTTTTAACTCAATAAAAAGTCATGAACGGTGGATTTTTGCAGCACTAGATCAGGAGCCATATACTGTATGACTGGATCTGGTTTGTGTGCATCCCATTTCTTTAATGGAGACTTCTGCTTACCTCTGCTTCCGAGCAGCAGCAGACAGCCCATCTTCGTCCCTCTTTCCTTTACCATGGTCAGTACCTTTTTTGGCATTCTTCAGACGAGCAAGCTCACGTTGATTTCCTCCTGTGTGTCATGCAAAAGAAAACAAAGAATTTAACCGAACTAAAGGCACTTTGATGAGCAACACATCAGGTATGTGAGCTAACACCCTGAAAAGAACTCCATTACTCACAACAACAACAACAACAACAACACAAAACAAATTAAAAAGGCATTTTCTAAGTGTCTACATGAGTTAATTTAAAATGACGGTCTGTTGACAAAAAAAAACGACGTATTATAGAAGTAAAAAAAAAAAAAAACGGTGCAAAACACGAACACAGCCGACGTGGCAGGGAGGCGCTCGCGAGCAGCTTCACGCGCAGAAGGGCAGCAACGTGTCGTCCATCATGTTACGGGTTATTATCACATCGGTTACATACAGATGAGCAACAAAAAGCACGTTTGAGGAAATATAAAAAGATGAAGTGATGTCTGCTACAAGCCGCGGTGATACTCCGTGTTGTGTATCTTGCTAAAGGTTGTTTAGCAGGAGGCCGAGGCTCCGACTAACGAAACAGCCGGACAATAACCGACCCGTTGGCCTATCGATGTTGACAAACGTAAAACCTACATAATTTAACACACAGCTTCTTGACACACGATGTAGCATAATGCCACGTTCTTCATTTAAACATACAAAGAGAGCACTTGCGTGGTTTACAAACCAAGGTGACAAAACTGGGATGAATTTGGTCAACTTTACGTCCTTTCCAGCAAATAGACGGAACCCAGGTCGGCGATGGCCAAGGCTAACGACCGGCGAAAAACAACGAGCACAGACTACATGCAACCCAGCAAAGTACACGAATGCCTTACAGTCAACAACAATGTCGATACCCACTGGTCATTTTAGTAATCACCGCTTCTGTCGCCCAATATCCAAATCTAAGGGCCGTCGGTTCCCTTCTCGTCGCTCCAGTCGCTGTTTCTGCTTTCGTTGCGCCTATGAGGCTGTGCCAAGTAAGCGCGAGACTTCCGTGCGAGAAGTAGAACATTCCGTCTCGCTCACAGATTGCATTACGCGTGCGCGAGGCAAACGTCAACGCAGCACAATAACAAAGACTAGGGTGGATATGAGATCATTCAAATCCTTTATATAAGTAAGTTCAGGGTAACACTTTTTAAATTGAAAGGCATGCATTCAAAATAAATGTAGTTATGTCTATAATAATATTATTACCAGGGGCAGACTCTACCTGCAGGCAATGTAGGAGACTGCCTGGTGCCCCAAAACTAAAGATTTATATAGAAACATATTGAGTAATATTACTATTCTAACAAAATAACTTTAAAAAGAACCTTAAAGCACTTACACTCAACTGTATAGGCCTACTACCTACTTACTGTGTAGCCTACTTCTACTTCAGAGGAAAGCATTGTACTACGTATACCTGACAGAGGCTGTTCATTAAACTTGTATTATATTAGAATCGAAAGCTCCACCTAGAACAGACATTAAGTACATTTAAGTGCGCTACATTGTGCTGATAATGCCTTTCTTCTACTCTTCACTTTAAGTGAACATTTGAATGCTGGACTTTTACTGTGCGGTATTAATAGTTGTACTATTAATAGTCAATAGTTTTACTTCATAACAATACGTTTTGAGGTTTGCTTGGGGCCCCCAAAACACAAAATCTGCCCCTGGTCCATAGTTATATGGCATTGTTTTTTAAGCTATTGTGCAAGATCAAGAATGAACCTTTAAACCACGCTATTGAAATCATGACAACTACTTTCATAATTGGTGTGGAAGTTTTCTTCATTTGTTTTGCATCTGTAGTTTATTTTGTAGGGTTTATGGCTCTAGCGATCACACAGAGAAGGTTTGATCAAACTGTGTTACTTAGCCTGAACAGAGTCTAAGGCTTTGATTGACGGACATGGAGCCTGGCACCGTCGGACCCGTTGAGTGACTTTTCTTCTCCTCTTCCGTCATCCTGGGCAAATGCCAGGATAGGAGACGCACAGTGGCCTACATGTCTTCTTTGCACACAGTTGCTTTGTATCCAGGGTAAAAATGTATTTCAAATTAATTTGCGTTCAATTTGTTGTCTTAGTTTCCTTAGATGTTTAACATAGTTCCAATACAAAGCAGGATGTGCTGCACAGAGGGTTCAATATCAATAAGCTCTATTCAATGAGAACTTCAATCATAATCCACGGCTATCTCCTTAACTACAAAATGAGCCAGCAGGTGGCAGACTACACTCAAGTAAATTAGTAAATGAAAGCACTCATCTGCTTACCATTCTTGACACAGAGGCTACTAATCAATTCAAAAGTATATTTTTAAGAATGAGATAATAAAAGTATCAAATACTTAAATAGATGGATTACATGCAAAATACTTAAGTTGATGGTCAGAGCCATTAAGTTGTGTATTACACAGAACTCACACGTGTAAAACGTAAACCAGGGTAACTGATGTTGTTATTGTAAAATTCAAATTGCTTGGAAACAATAATTGTACGTCATAACATTGTTTAACAATCCGATCATATCGCCACAGTATGATTCCACTGATAGTATTGAATTATTGCCTAGCCCTGGGCTAAAGTGCTAAATGGAATTTTCTTAATTGTTTTATTTCTTTTCTGAAATGAGAGAACCACATGATGTTTTCCTTGCAGTTTTGGAACGGTGACTTTATGGACTGTCTGGCAATTAAATAAGATGACTGAGTCATGTCTGCTGAAAACTGAACTTCTACGCAGACATTGAAACTTTAAATAGAAGACCCAGTCACATCCTGCACAGCTCTCTTCTTCTAAAACAGTTATATTGTACTACTATCCTTTTTTCATATTTATGTTCTTGACTTTTGCTGTACTTTTCCTCCATCTTATTTTTAACTGTATGCAACTAATACCTAGACAAACTCCTTGTAAGTGAAAACCTGCATGACAATAAACCTTGTTCTGATTCTTCTGAAGACACATGACTGTGTGCAGCTGAACCTGCATGTGTCTAATACACTATGGGTCATGCCTGACTCAAATAAAATGCATCTGGAGTATTTTCCACGTAAGCACATCTGTTTTATCTAAAAATGAAACTGCAGCTACATTTAGTTCAATTACATGAGTTTGAAAAGATATATTTTTCGGTAAAATCATCAGAATCAGCGAAAAAATGTTTTAAAGAACTGGAAACATAAGTTAACGTATGTCAAGAGGATAACAACTAGTCTTTACAGTCTGCATAATGCATCTGGAAAATATACCTTATAATGTGGTTATAGTGGTAGAAGTGAGCTGAAGGAGGAGAATGAAGATAGGGCTGGGTTTCTTACTGAAAGACGAATACTGTATTTTAAGGACATAATTACTGTTTGAATACAATGAGCCTTCAAACTACAGCTGTGATTGTCTAGCCAGCAGTCTATTTAGGTGAAGAATAAGGTCTTCTTTGAATTTAATTACATGCTGTAAGTTTGTTCTGGTCTGCAGCCCTGTGCACATTATTTCTTGACGGATGGACGACCAAAAACTTTAACTTATCAAAGTAGAGCCCAGACACTTTTTCGTGTCATTTTTGAGGTCCAAATCATATGTTCCTCCTCAAACATAATGAGCTATCATTTAGAAATATTCTTGAGACAGAATTGTTTATTTCTGTGCTGACCTACAGTCTACAACGACAGTATATCTTTGCACACATTTGACCTGACAAAGAGCATGAAGCTCAGACTGCTGTAAAAAAAGAAGAAGTAAGGAATGCAGTTGAATACAAGCAGCCACAGGGTGTTTGTAAGTGTTAACTTGAGAAGGATGTACATAATTACCATCATCAAGTTCCCTGAATTATTTGAAAGACTAATAACAATCGATACTAAAACTCCTTTATGTTTTTCTACATTACAAACGTCATATTTCTGTTATTTTACTTAGAGGACTTGTTATTTCTCTAACTCAATAAGTCTGTATGAATAAACAAGACTGAGCCTCAAGCCATGCTAGTGGCTCTGTGAGGCTGCACACAGCTAAATGCTATCATCACTATGCTAACTAGCTCACAATGCTAACATGCTGTTTAGCAGGTATAATGTGTGTACCATGTCATCTCAGTCTAGCGTGTTAGCATGACAACACAAAATGCAGCTAAGGCTAATGGGAATGTCATTAGTTTTGGAGGTATTTGGTCATAAACTAAAGTATTAGCCTGATGATGAGGCTACATGAAAAGTTCCTCCTGAAGGGATCATGAATGTCTGTACAAAATGTTATGACAATCCGATAGTTGTTATGTTTCCATCTGCACCAAAGTGGTGGACCAACCAAACAAAACGCCACTCAGCGTGGCTAAAAATGTCCCCTGCTACCGTTTCAATATCATTTTGAACATTTTAGTTATACAAGAGTATAATTATTCACATAATAGATATCTAGTTTTTATGAAATATTTCACTTTTGCAAAAATGATGACCCATCCAATAGCTATACCTTTTATATACTTAGATATCGTATTATAGGGTTCATTTGACAACATGTCTTCAAGGGTTATGAACAGAACCAAGCATCTATTTCTGTGTATACACACGGATGAAATAGACATCATATTGTTCCATTTCCAGTAAGTATCCTTATAAGCTTCATATAACCTTTAATTGTTTGCAAGTTGAATCATCTTCCGGCAGATTTCAAATGTTTCCAGCAATGGAAACAAAGAAAGTATGTAGTTCTGTATCCTGGGACTGAGACTGTTTATGGATGGAACCATGAAAGAATTGCGTAATTTTGGGTCCTCCCAAAGTCAGAACTTGTAAACAGAAAAAGCAATACTCCAGAGGATTGAGTGGATACAGAGCAATGGATTCTTCATGCCACTAGCGTGCTGGAGCTTGAAGACTTTAACAGCGTGTTGAACAGCATGTCGAACACTGTGGTCAGTTTATTGGGCTGCTGGCGACACGCAGCGCAGCCCAGGATGTCTGCTTCTGACTTGCTTTCCCCACAGCTGCGTTCAGTGACAGCATCCTGCTTAAAGCAAACTATTTCTGTCTCCCAGTGCAATTATCACCACCTGGTAATTTTGACAATGTTGACTGCTTCTGTTTTTACAAAGCCTGTGAATGTTAATGCTGCCCTTGTGTGACTGCTGCTGCTGCTGCTGCAGCTGCGTTGCCAGTCGTGCAATTTAATCAAATGGAGATGATGGGGAGAAGAACTTTGTTTTCCATTAAATTCACACTAAATTGAACAGCAGAATTCTATATTAACAGTAAGAGTCCTTGCCCTCTCATTACATCTAGCACTTTACCAAACGGACTACTTGGTGACAGACATCCTTTCACATGCACTTCAGTTTGGGCCTAAACGTGTGTGTACATGTTTGACTATTAAGTAAGTAGCTGTTGGATAATTATGCCAAAGTACTGAATCAAAAGCGAGGGGATTTTCTGTTTTAGGGGTTATTGTGTTTGGACCGCTTCTTCAGTTGGTCCAAACAGGACAGACGATTCGTGAAACCATGGAGTTGTGAGTTGCATATGATGTGACGAAAGGACAACCACCATTAATTTCTCCTCCAACATTTGATTGCATCTTCATGCATAGGCTATACTGTTTGGAGCGATCTTAGCTGACACTGATCATGAAGTGGTGGAGGCACTGATGTGTGGCAGCATAAACTTAGTGTGACAAGCTGGACGTATGGTGCATTCCTCTCTGTCTCATTTCACCGCTGTCATCCATCACGCTGCCAGAGTCCTGCCTGCTGTCATGAATGATTGATGGGACTCGCTGATCCCATCTTCTGCATCGCTTTAATGTCCCTCGTGTCCTGATTGTTGGAGCTAATTTTGACACGAGCCTGTGAAATTATTATGTTGTCCATGCTGTACATGTATTTTTTATATACTTCTGAAAACCTCTGTTTATGTTCACCTAATACTGTGAATGTTTTTAATGTAGCTGTATTTGTTTTTACGTACATTATTTACTGCATCTTTTCACCAAGCTAATGTGTTACATTCCAACATCTTAAAATGCTTTTACTTTGTTTTCAACATAAAGAATTTGACCTCATCTGATTTAATTTTTCCTTGTGCACGATCCTAATACTCTTCTGTGCAAAACACTCGAACATTAGATACAACAAGACTAGGAGTCTACAGCCATGCTAGCAGCGCTGTGAGGCTGTGGATCACAACAGTGTTTATACTAATACCAGCAGCAATGACGATGCTAACATACTGATGTTCAGCAGGTATAATGTTTACCTAATCACCATCTTAGTTTAGTCTGTTGACCTGCTAACATTTGCTAACAGGCTGATGGAAATGTCATTTAGTTTGGTCGTAATTTGATCATTAACCAAAGTATTGGACAAAGTAAAGTTTTGACCTGATCCAGGATCAACAAAGTAACTACAATTCATCCTGACGGGGGGGGGGCAATCATTTCTGTTTTCAGATTTCATAGCGGTCCATTCAGTAGTTTTAGAGAGCTGGACCAAATTGGTGGACTGACCAACAACTAGAGACACGCAGCTCGCATGGCGACAAATTGGCTGCTTTCAGCTGGCAGTGCTGTTGGATATTGTTTCAAATTCCCAACCACAAAAAGAAAAGTTATTGTTTGGTTGTCACTGTTGATTTAACTAGTACAACTTTGCACATGAAGAATATACACAAGGCTGTAGATCAGGTCGGCTCAATGGGGGGGCCAGCGAGCAAAAGGTTTCCCGCAACAAGATCTAGTATAGTCTGTGACCTCATGACAAGCCCATATATAAAAAATTAACATACAACATATTCTAATTTCAATCAGTGTAAAGAGGTTTTCAAACTCGCTGTTTCTTGAGGCCATACATCTTTTTTTAGTTCTGCTATGTGTGCAGCTCTCATATATCACCCTCTATATTATGCAATGAAGTGATTAATTTCACCTGCTCTTTGTCCCCCGCTGCACTGAGCATAAAGCTTATAATACAAACACAGTTTACATTGTGGGAAAGAACATTAAAGTGGGTTTATGCGTTTCATTGCTGGGGGGAATTAAGCACGTGTGCCTGTGTGTTGGTTTGTCTAGGGAAGATGGAGACATAGGCAGCTGGTGGATAGGTGCTTAGCCTCAAGGGAGTTATTGATTACATAGAAAATATCTTTAACCTTCTCATACTTCAGTTTCAAAATGTGATCTACTTTTAGTTTTCAAGGCTTTTAGAAAAAGACACTTTCTTCTCCTTGAGACATCACTGAAACGTCACCGTTATTAACATTTGCACAATGGAGGTGTCAGAAACACAAAGACGTTTTAGAGTCCACCTGTTTCTTGCACTGATTAAAAAGGGAGGTGGAGGAGGGAGGTTCTGCTGTTTTGAGGCCGATGGAGCCAGAAAAAATTACCATCTCCAAATCTTCTGTAGTATTTTCACTCCCTCTCTCACACCATTTGGAGGCCATTTCAGTTTACCCATTGTTTCACCTTCTATCTGAGGTATAACGGCCTTGCCTCAGGGGAATTCGTATCAAAAGTTGCTCGGGGACAAAAGAAGACACGTGAGCGTCAAGGTAATTTCTTCCGGAGTGCAGATGTTGCACTGGTTGATCCTGTGCCGGGGAAACCCAAGCACAAGCCAGCGGGGGCGGAGATTAGGCTGGGTTGAATTTCACTGACAGGACTATGGATGTAACTTACTGAAAGCACAGAGAGAGAATGTCAGTCAGGTGCATGAGAACAAAGGAAATATGTGAAAAAGGCTCCAGCAAAAAGCAGAAAGGCTCACACACACACACACACACACACACACACACACACACACACACATGAATTGAGCCCTAATGAGCTGATATGTCCGCTTTCTACTGTCTAACACAAGAATCAACAATATTTTGAATGAAGGATCTGATTTTTGGGCGTCACTTTGCGTGGGTACCTTCCCCTTTAATTCCTCTCTGTGCATCAGTGCTGTCACAAACACTATGCGTATGATAGTGTGAACATTGTGAGATTAGCAGGAAAAGAATAACAAATGCGTTCTGCTGATTCACAAATGTCCTCATGTAAAAGTATTATTTTTGCATCGCTGTGTCGCAGAGCGCAGCTAAACGTGACAACCTGTCCTCTGATACAGCTTAACTGAATGTTCTTTCCCTTGGCGTGGAACAACAGCAGTCATCCATGGAGAAAATGATGCCTTTATTTTTCTAAATTTACACCAGACATACGCAGTCTTCTTCCGTGTTTGTCTTGTGGTTGTATCCTGGTTAAATCAACTGTAAAAGCAACAGGCAGTTGTTAAAAAGTCCTTTGGTTCTGTACGACATTTAACAAAGAACAAAGTCTACAGACGAATCCATAATTATGTTTTATGGATTTTCGTTGCCCACGTTGTCATAATGGGCTTACGTCAAGACTGTTCTGATTAGGATAATGAAATGAAATCATGACATTGTCCAGATGATGTGTTTTCCAGTGGTTTCCAAGGTAACAGCCATTTCTCTGCTAATGCATGATGTCCAGAATATAGGGAAGACTAGATAACAGTGGCTGGTGTGCTGGATCATACCAAGTGCCTCTGACAAGGCTGCCTGGTCCAACATCAAATGGATTTGTGAAATTGGATAATTGCACCAGAACTGCAGTGAACACAAAAATCCTCAACTGTCAAAATGTAGATGACGTGCGCTTTTATTTGTGCACTTTTTCGTCTCTGTTTGTCCTCCTGCTGTGTGCATGAGCTGACCACTCTCTCCTGTCTGACTCATCTTCCAGCGACAGACGATCTGACTGACGTCTCTGCATGTAAAGTACAGAGAGTTATTCCATCTCTGTGAAATCTAGAGGACGAGCAGTGACGACTCAATGAAAACACTCTGTATGCACGAGGTGCTACTGATTCCACTGAGCTCATCAGTGCGTCCCTCACAACAATTCTTTACGGCCGACAGTGTTCAGTACATATTGTACAACTCATAGGACGTGATGTGACAGAATGTAGTTTAATGTTCAATACAATACATGTTGCTAAAAACCCAGGACAGCCTGTGAGCAGTGGCTGTGCTGCTCATGTTAAGGTAGAAACAAATAATCAATGGGACAAATCATTTTCGTCTGGAGGATAAATTAAAATGATTTGTTTCTTCTTTGTGGTGTTCCATAAGTGAGACTTTTCATCTAGCGCTACAATGAGGTTGACATTTATGGTCTTGAATGAAATGGGTCGACAACTATTAGATGGATTGCTGTGGCATTTGGTCCAGTTTATGACCAAAGATCTGAAAAGCGTGCACTACATTCTCATCAGCCTCAGCTGTACTTCCTGTTTATTTAACTAATGTTAGCGCTCTAACCATGGATGTATAATGAGAACCGGTTACAGTGCTGGAGGCAAAACATACAATAAATATGTCAAACTACTACAACTAAAATATGAACATTAGAGATGGTGTGGACCCAGTTTAGAGGTGAAATACTGCCCCCTGTTTATGTGGAGCAGGTGGCTCAGAACTACACATTGAACCTTTAACCCTGCTGCAGGGTCAAGGCCTTAATCACTTGGTCAGCGGAAGGAAAATAACTTTGGATTTAGCTACTAGTCCATTTTAAAGCTTTTAGGACCAAATATTTTTAAGAAGCTTTATTGAAGTGTTCGTAATGAGACCCTCAAAAAAACAAAGCTGATTTACAGACAATTTAACAAGCTGACATTTAAAATGTAACTCTAAGCATCACTGTGCTTAAGGGCCAGTGATGCTAGAAACAAACTAGTTTGCACACCTTGTTGCACCAGTTGAACGTGTGTATCGGCCACACTTGAAGGCGGGGGTTAAAAGTCAGCTGTCATGGAGAAGAGCAAGATGCAATGATTGTTTAAATATGTGGGAGAGATTCGCTGAATTTGACAGAAAGTGTATTGGATTAGAATCGCAGACTCAACCTTTAAACATTGAGTTGTAAGAGCGTCTTGCTAGCTGAGTAGTTACAACGCATGTTATATAACTTCAACATCCTGGTTTTGATTCCGGCTTTGAGACCTTTTTGTTGCATGGACCCCTCTCTCTCTCCTCCACTTCTACACCGTCATCTATCAAATAACAATAAATCATTTGTCTGAAATCATTCAGACAACAAATAGAAAGTCTGCTGTTCCTTTATGTGCAAAAGTTAAATAAAAATGTTCAGCATGAACCAGTGGTCCCCAAAGAGCGAGACTAAAAGTAACATCCCATACGTGGGAGTCTCCTCCATGGCAACTTGCTTTTACCAGTCCTCAATTAGCCGAGTGGATGGACACATGGGAACCCTTACCCATCTAGAGAGAGGGCTCCTGAGACCGGAGCAGAGAGACGTTAGTACAGCAGACTGGTTCTGTACAGTAAATCCCATTACTGACGGTCCGAGAAGTAACAAATATCCACAGGGCCTTTTCCCTGAGAGGACAAGTGGAGACAAATATTATGAAGGGTGGAATTAGATGTACTTTGCACCTTTAATCTTGTTCCATGCTCCCAGGGCTCTTCAGCGATAAAGGTGTGTAATGTCGATAATGATGAATACGTAACACAGTCTGTGTCGTGGGAGTTATTCTATGGCATTCTTACCGTCATCATTTACAGTCTACAAGTGTTAAATGATATAAAAACGGCATATAGTATAACTCTAATCTTCAAACGGCGAACACAGCACTGACATATTATCACCTTCAAGTCGATATGATGAACTTAAAATCATTATTCACTTGTGTCCAACTGGTGAATGTAAGTTTAACATTCACTCTTCTTTCAGCTCTGTTTTGGTCTTCAGCAACTCCTGAGGGGAAATATCTTTAGCGGCTTAATGCTCCTCCTTGTTCACCAGCTAGTTGCTAACTTGTTAACGCTGTTGTTTGGTGCTGAGCAGGTATTATACAGTCGGCTTTAAAGCTGTGTTACTGAAAACGGAAAGGATGCTGACAAACAATAAACTAAAACAGTAAAGTTGCGGGTCATACAACCAAAACAATGAGCTGAAAGACATTATATGGGTTTGTCACTACGAGCAATTTCTTTTAATGACACATTTGATCACACATTAATGTATAAATATTGATAATTGCAGATTTAATTTAGCTATTTTACACATATTTGATTGGTTACTTTCCAAAGCTTACACCAGACATTAATCCATTACAGTAACATTGTGTCAAGACGTGTTTTTGAAGCAGAAATCCAGACTTTATAATTCACTGTCTTCAGCTGAACTGATGTCAATATGAAATTGTAGCTCAGATGGAAAACACGTTGACCTTAAAGCTTCCTTCACATAATAGGAAACGTCCTCTGCGCTCACCGTGAGGTCGGTCGCAGAGCCTCGCGGTGAAGGCAGCTAGTTTTTTTTCTACAGTTACCACCCCTGCTTGCCTGTGCCACTTCATACAGTCATTATCTCATTAGTTGCGCTTTGAAAGGTCAGCGGCAATCGAGGTCAAAGTTTAAATAATTTGAACTTTGAGCGCAGTGCTCGGTGGCAATTTCCGTGGCCGAGGTCTGACGGCGACGCTCTCTCCATAGAAATACAACGGCAAAGCCAGCGCAGAGCGGTTTTACTGCTCATCATGCGAAAGCAGCTTAACTGCTTCTGCTCATTTGAGTCCCAGATTGACTGGAAGAAGAGGTTTAGCTGACAGTCCCCTGCAGTCATAATGAAGGTGGGCTGCATGATGTCCTTTGTGGTATATTGGCTTTTCATCAGCAGCAGGACCTGAACTTTCACATTCATACACAACTTGTGTCGTACATTGTTCAAGAAGCAGCGGTAATATTCCACAGCCAAACCTAATGAAGATTATTTTCATAACATGAGGCTGAAATTCCCCTTTTCTTCCTCGGTCTTGTTCTTTCTTTGCACGTTCAATCTATCCTTCAGTCTCCCTTTCTCTCACTCCTTTATGGAAATGTTGTGCAGCTGTGGCAATACGAAGGCACCTGCCCTGAATAAGATGACGTCTGTGGCCTCAGTGAGTCATCGAGACCCTAAAGAGCTGCGGGGGAAACTATAGTGGGCTGAATGACTGTAGCCTTCCCCCCCTCCCATAAAGCTGGGGATGAGGCGGCTCCCAATCATCCGGCTGAACAACATTCACAGAATGAGAAATATTAAACTCTGAGATAAGACACTGTGCTACTCTTTTGTATGTTTCTAGTCCTTTGACTTTCAAGTGTGATTACCTGGTCGTAATACATAAAGCAGCTTTTGACAACTTTAATCAAGCTTCAAAGGGAAAGGCATCATGTGGTTGACACACACACACACACACACACACACACACACAACACACACACATACACACACACACACACACACACACACACACAACACACACACACACACACACACACACATAAAAAGAACACATTGATCTGTTTTTTCTTGATCTTAAAAACACAGACATGTGTGAGTCAGCCAAGGCTTTGCTCAGAAGTTTGACTTATTGTCAGCGTGTTAACAGGCTAAACCAAGATGGGGAACGTGGAATACAATACCGACTCAACATCTGCATGTTAGCATTGTCATTGTGAACTTGTTAGCATGGGGACGTTAGCATTTAGCTCAAAGTCTCAAAGCGGCTGCCGGATCAGATTCACAAGCATAATCCTCTTTAATGACTAAGTAAGTGTGTACATATACAAGGAATGTGACTTTGTTGCTTTAAATGTGCATTGCAAAGAATTTGGCATATGGCTAACAAAGGTAAAGGGAATCATGGCTACTGAAAATGGACTACTACGCACAGATGGTTTATAAAAATGTACCACAACAACATCATGCATGTGCAATGTTGCAGGGTGCAAAGGGGGGAATGATTAATGCACCATGTTGCTTTATATACATGAGCCAGGTGGTTATGACAGTATATAGAGCGCATACAGCGATGCTTATATTTATATTGATATAAGTCATGTGTTTGAATAAGACCTAATTGTGGCTCAGATCTTTCCAGATCCAAGATTGAACCCGTTTATTAGTCATCTGAAACAATAAAATCCCCAAAATGATATTGCAGATGCATTTTAAAGTCACATCCTGTATCCCATTTGGATTTTAAAGGCATCCGAGTGTAAAGGTCTGGTCACTACATTACACTACTCTGTCAAAACATGGTTTCAAAGACACAGCCCCTTCCTGGTCCCTTGATATAAATGCTCCAGCAGTCTGGTTGTCTGACTTTTATTGTTTCGCTCTGTCACTGTGCCCCTGTGGTTATGGGAAATAGTCTCCTGCTCACAATTACCCAATCCTGTTCCAGTGGCGCCTTTCATTGTTTGTCTATTGTGTGTAGTAGCAGAGAGCTACTTATGCCAGAGCAGACTAATATTTTAATCAGAAATTGTCCAATTACGACAATTATGCTGTAAAGACAGACATCAACCATCCCGCCACTTCTGAGATTTTCTGAACGCAAAGTGTGGTTAGTATTCACTGCTGGAGCATTTGCACAAAACTGTTTTGAAGGCAGGGAAGCAAACACAAAACAGAGGATATGGACGGGTAGAAATTATGAATTTTAATATCTGTTTCATGACCATTGTTCAAATCCAAACAATGAATAACTCCTTGATGCCAACGACTCTCTGAATACTTAAAAGTGTTGACTGCGTGGAGGCACAAAGCTCTGCTGATGTTGTGAGGATGTTTTCCAACACAGAGCTGCTTTTGTTTGACTGCTGTCTCTTTTCATGCGTGGAATGATCAGTCACACCTGTACAGTCACAGTAAAAGTGGTGGCTGTAAAGGTCTTGTGATCTCAGTAAAACACCAAACACCTGGGTCTGCTTAGCAACGAGTGCATACATGCATGTGTGTTAGTGATGGCACACACACACACACACACACACACACACACATACATTCAGAGGGAATGGAAATCTGAATCCAAAGTCTGATTGTGTTTCTTTGTGGGAAAGTTTGCACCCACCTTCACTTTGAAGACAGTAAAAAACAAATGTGAAGATCTCAGATGTGAACATAATCCACAGACTTTGCTGAGTAAACCTGCAGCCTTTGTCCTTGGACCCAAGTTGAAGAAAACATGATACGAATTGTGTTATGCTTAACGGAGCAAAAGATAAGCTCTCATCACATTCCTTAAAGGAGAAGTTTGACATTTTGGGAAATAGGCTTATTCTCTTTCTTGCCCACGGTTAGATGAGAGAATATTGATACCATTTTCTGTACTGTAAATATGAAGCTAGAGCAAGCTGCTAGTTAGCTTAGCTTAGCATAGAGACAGGAATCAAACACAAACAGATAGCCTTGCACATGACCCCCAGTAAACTGTTGTTTGTACACATTAAACAAAGAAGGTTAACGTAGTAGTTAGTGTTGAGGTACTGATAGGTGGAGTTTAGAGCTTGCTGTTTCCCAATGTCCAGTCTTTGTGGTACGCTAAGCTAACCTGCTGCTGGCTCCAGCTGCATGTTTACTGTAGGCTACCCACTTGAGTGTTGTATCAGTTTTTCTTATCTAACTCTTGGAAATAAAGCCAATATTACAAGTAAACATATTTTCCAGAATGTCAAACTACTCGTTTAAGACAACAAATATTGATTAACACCTTGACTCCTTAAAACAAGTTTAATTTAAGAATAAAACTGTAACATTGTGCAGGAGAGGTTAGAAACCAAATGGCTTACGAGGATATCAATAGTCATACTTACAATGATACATACATTCATACAACGATAAAACAAAGATTGCATAACTCATCAAAGACTAAGCCGTTATACAAAAATGTATAGAAATTTACAATTTACATAGAAGTTTATGTTCAGGAGTTGAGATGCATTACAGTGAAATCCCTGAAGTGTTATAAATCTTTGCTCATTAAAGTCCTTTTCAGAATCACGATAATGTAGATGTGAGCTTTTAGTGAGACACAGAGAGGGTCCTGGGCTAGTCTGTGCCAACATGCCTTGCAAGTAACACACAGAGTTGAAATTCCTCCACCTCTGCAACAAAGACGCCTTGAGTTTGGTTCATGCAATAATGTTAGGACTCCAAACTGATTTTTGCTCTCAGGTTTTATAAACAAGTACAAATGTGAATCTAGTCCCGTTATGTTTACCTGTTCAGTGAAACCTCAAAAAGAAATGTTTATGTAACATTTCGCTTTTGGTTTGTCCTCTAAGGGCACATTCCTGTGCATGGGGTCATGAAGGGTCAACTAACGGTGTTAGCTCGTCTCATGACTCGTGAAAAAATGAAATATTACTTTAGGATGTAATATCCAGCGAGACAAACTGATGAAGTACTCAGTGGTATAGTTGAAGAGGCCTATTTACAGTAAACAGTGTATGGTCATAATAAAGTCACTTTTACATTTTAAAATCAACTGCAGCTGATAAATGGGAACGTTAAGGCCCTGTCACACATGTCCGTTTGGCAGAAACGTACGCCGGCGTATATGAAAATTTGTCAGATTCCAAATACGTCCAACTTTTCATCGGATCGGATCGGAAAAGTGAACATATACAGATACGCATGTCTAACCTATTAATAGCGCATCACTTACTATACAAAATGTATCAGACGAATACCCAACGAATGCATAAAAATATGGCGTATACAAAATATCGGCAACCCGCTGGTTTACGTTGATATAAGGTATAAGTAGTATTCGTTAAGAGCTCGCTGTGTTACGCTGGGGTGCGTTGTTTGAACGCTGATGTTTTGAGCAATGTTCAAAATTACTGGACGTACCCGACGTGTGCTTCATAAGTGTTTGCAGATGTACGTTACGTTAGACATACGTGAATACGGAATACGTAGGTGAATACTTACCTACGTAAATATAGTACGTAAATACAGTACGTGAATACTTACCTACGTAAATACAGTATGTGAATACTTACCTACGTAAATACAGTACGTGAATACTTACCCACGTAAATATAGTACGTAAATACAGTACGTGAATACTTACCTACGTAAATATAGTATGTGAATACTTACCTATGTAAATACAGTACGTGAATACTTACCCACGTAAATATAGTACGTAAATACAGTACGTAAATACTCTACCTACGTAAATACAGTACGTGAATACTTACCTACGTAAATACAGTATGTGAATACCTACGTGAATATAGTACGTGAATACTCTTACCTACGTAAATATAGTACGTAAATACAGTACGTGAATACTTACCTACGTAAATACAGTACGTGAATACTTACCTACGTAAATATAGTATGTGAATACCTACGTGAATATAGTATGTGAATACTTACCTACGTAAATATAGTACGTAAATACAGTACATGAATACTTACCTACGTAAATACAGTACGTGACTACTTACCTATGTAATACAGTACGTGAATACTTACCTACGTAAATATAGTATGTGAATACCTACGTGAATATAGTACGTGAATACTTACCTACGTAAATATAGTACGTAAATACAGTACATGAATACTTACCTATGTAAATACAGTACGTGAATACTTACCTATGTAAATATACGTGAATACTTACCTACGTAAATACAGTACGTGAATACTTACCTACGTAAATACAGTACGTGAATACCTACGTGAATACCTACATGAAAACGTTAGAGGTACGTTAGATATAGGCTACATTGGCTGACAGTGAATCCTACAGCCAATGTATTGATAACGAGTGGATACCCTATTCCTACCCGATGTTAAGATGATGCCTGACGACGGAGTAACTTATTAAACGTGTTTCTACAGTACAGCTAGCGTTCAGCTAGCGTTTTGGGAGCTTATTGGGGTTTGAATATAGGATATAGGGTCCCTGTGAGTAGCTCATCCTCACTTCTTCACAGCACGTCTTGATGAATACATCAACCCAGCATCAGAGAACATGGAGGATGCTGAGAGGCTGTGACAAGAGAACATTCTGTTCTCCAGCATCAGCATGACGTGAACCAGATGGCATTTTTCCAGCTCCGTTGTCCAGACGCTCTGATACGTTTTGTAAGTAAGTGATACGCTAGCAATGTTTGACATGCGTATATAATTTGTTATGTATTCGTTATGTATACGTCAGCTACAACACCACTGTGGAAAAGTTGGACGTTTTTGGACTACTTTTCATATACGCCGGCATATTTCTGCCATACAGAGCTGTGTGACACGGCCGTATGTCTGGCGTGTTCGGCGTATCGTCTGTGTCCTTCAAACGATCACAACTTACCCTTTATTTATATCAACGTATTGCCGATATTTCGTATACGCCAGCATACGTTTCTGCCATACGAACATGTGTGACAGGGCCTTTAGGGAGAGTTTTTTTTTTTGTGCAAATATTTGAATTACATCTTCTACGTATATTTAGAATAAAGCTCACCTTAAGCCCTGTGCCGTAATGTTTTCCTTTTATAATGTTTAATCCAAGTTAGTGCTACATACATTAAAAAAAATATATAGTAGTAAACTAAATTCTAAAAATGTGCGTTTTAATACAGTGGGAGGCTTAATATCTTATCAAATGCTGAATGAATTGTGTTTATTACACCGTACACAAACGGGTGTCTTTGATAACGTGAGCTTATTTGGTTAGCGGGACATTTTAGTGGATAATCAGATATGCAAATGAGGTTGAGTGAGCGAGCAGAACACATTTGTATGTCTTATTGAAGTATCACAGTACACAATGACATTGTCTATAATTCTGAAATCAAGCTCATTTGCAAACATCACATGTGCCTGCTGAGAAACGTTAATTAACTGATCTCTATTTCAGCTCAGCCAGAATGTAGTTCTCATCCCACTGCTTTAATGACAGAAACGTCGTACTGCCTCTATACATCAACCTTAGGAGGTCATTAAAATAAACTCTTATTAAATTATTTGTTAATGCTGAAGGTCAGTAAATATTCTAATGAAGGCAGCTGTGAAAGTTTGTGACCACCGGGCAAAGTGTTAGTCTCACCCAATAGGCATTAGTGTGCCTAACTCGATACCTTTCCCAAATTCATAAGCACTTTTCTCGCTCTGCCAGATACACCATCTCTAGCAGCTGAAATAACAATGCTCTAAGCTTCAGCCTTTGAGTCATTTGCTCCGTCCTTTGTGAAAATGTAACTGGGTTTTCATAGTGAAATGTGGCAGTGATGCATATGTGTGTGTGTGAAGACAGCATATTCGACAATATAAATGTGCACTGCAGAAGAAAAAGGGTTTACTCCCTCTCAATGAGACATAACGGAATGAAGCAAATTGATATAGAACGACTTTAAAGCTAGAATCTGTGATGTTTTTAACTAATGCACTTCTGACATGCATGTGAGAGTGATGGGAACATCACATTTACTTAGTAATTTAATGTCAATTTTTACACATCAAAGTCGGTTTACAGGTGTTAAGTAGTACGTTACTTCTGCATGTGTGGAAAAGGTTGTATAAAGCCGTATGTAGCACGATGTCTGATAAATTGCCACAAGCGATGTCCCTCGAGTCAACGTCGGTTGGTTCTGAAGACTACAAGTTTGAAAATGAAAAGTAAATAAAACACCAAACTTCTGTCGCCCCTCATCTCCATTTGAGGCTACAGCCTTAAGGCTACATTAGCCGCTACTAGCATAGCACACCCATATGACCGAGCTGTCTGCTGCCACGTTGCATTGTGGGTAAGGTAGGCGCCAGGTTTTGAGAAAGTTCAAGTTCAAATTCACGGAATAAAAAGTACTACATCTGCGCTTCTGCTGCATCGATTTCTTTGACCGTTCATTATATGTCTCGCGATGTTATAGGAGGGCAATTACACGTTCTCTTCACAAAGGTGTTTCCATTCACATATATGCAGACTAAATGTGCTGTTCTCCAACAGAGCCATGTGTAGACGCGTATGATGTGCATAACATGTTTCATGTACATTATGTTTTTCTCTATATTCAACCTGATGTTATGGACTGATTACACGCACTGCACTAAATAAAGGGGAAACATGAGGGACAATAGTACAATAAGAACAAGCTGCCTCTTACCAGTTGCAGGTGTCCTGGGAGTCACTGACCTCAGATGTGAAACGTCAGTCTCAGGGGATCGCTGTGCATTAGCGGTTTCCCATGCAGCAGATGGTAAGCCTCAGACAATGAGTGGAGGAGACGTACGAGCCAGGTAAAGAAGAGGGAGGGGCGGCCAAGGGTTAATCTGGCACTGCTTGGCTGTTGGAGGAGCGACTTCAAACCTGCTTGCATCAGTGGGGAGTGGACTGCTGCTTTAAGTACAATAACACAGCCGGTATATATTTTGTTATAACACAAGGTTTATTACTCAGAAGATAAATGTTTTTTTTTCTCAAAATCTCAGATTCATCCAACCTGAAGATTCAGCACCACCTGTTCTCTGTTGACCTCCAGTAACCCCTCCCCCTCCTGCTCTATACTTTCATTCAGGGAGTAGCTTAGCAATTTACCTAAATAGGCTTACATGTCAGACTCATCTGCTTTGCCAACCTCCACCATTACTTGTGCGCTTTGTCACAGCTATGCAAACACTTAAGTTACTTAGAATTGCCGTCATTCAGCTCGGTCAGCTAAGACACTAATTCACTCAAACATTACGATAACAAAGCCCATTAACTCTTTAAGGATAAGCATCTTTTGTGTCAAGGATTATTAGTTTTTAGCTCTTCATGTAGTTCACCAGACAATTAAGAATTTGATAAAAAAAAAAATATAATATGTAAATATTTACATTATTTAAATGACATATTATTATTTTACTAACTATTAAACATGGCTGTTCCCATAAGATTGCAATGAAATCAGTGCACTTAAATTCCTTAATTGCATTCATTGCTTTTGACTATAAAAGTCTCGTGAAACAAGGATGCGAGGACATTTATAATCAACAGTTTGCACAATACATTCAGACTGTACATCTCGGGTAGTAATGTAGTAATGAATGTGAAATTGCCTGAACTTTGACCTTTTACATTTGGTGATTACTGTTGTAACTCAATGAGGCTTCTAACCCCATTAATACTGGCTTTTAACAGAGTCTTTCTTTTCCCTGCAAGCCAGCATTGTATACGGTTTACAGGCAGTGTGGCCTATGCCAGTAAATGCCCTTTACCGAATGACTGACGCACATTGTTGTAAAGCGCTGAGGAGCTCGAGGTGATGAACGTGACACTCTTAAAGTTAACATAAAACTTCTCCAACAGTCGATTAAAGTTTGCCGACAGCTGTCCTCTCTAATTAGAAAGGAGATGTTTACCAAACGCAAGGTTCAAATTGTGATAAATAATGTTAATACTCTCTTTTTAAATCAGTACAGACATATACAAAATAACTTTTACTTGTGTCTGGAAATAAGCTCAATTCTATTATTAATATTACTATTATAAATTGGATAGATGTCTTTGCATAGCACACATGTTTAGCTAGTCTGTCGCTACCATAACTGCATCATTTATTTCATTATTTTATTTATCTTTTACGTTTTGTAGATCCACATAGTAATCAATGGTCAGCCAGTTAATGGAACCACTACCATAAAGGGATTAAGATGAAAACGTACTAACTCGATAACTTCAATTATTATTATTATCTTAAAAACAGATTCCATTATTATGTTATGTACATGTGCTACATAAACCTTTTAGGGATTCACAGGACACTACATTGCACGGACACGGTTAAGAATTAAGTGTCCAACATGCATTTTTCTATTATATAATTTATAGCTTGTGTTAAAAATAATCCCATCATATTTACAGAAAGTAACATTCACACTGATATAGTCTTACTCTTGTCGTGCTGTGACTTAGATAAGATAGAAACAGGTCACATTTGCAGGCTGGCAAAGCTCGCTTAGCCTTGTTTCATTAATAAATCATTATCCTATTTTGAAAGTTGGTACACTTCTTATGGTTGGCAGATTTAACATACAGGGTTGATCTGCTTGTTAGGATGTTCCTGACCTAGTTGACTAGTCAAAACAGAGCCTGCACAATGTGGTGACACATTTCTCCCCATGTTTGTGTTTACAGGCATCATAATCAGGTTATTGCGTGTTCCAGGTTTTGCACAAGGAGATTCTAATAAATGGCAGGCCTCTGTCTGATTGTAAATTCAATATTTACTTTCTCTTTAGCTTTGTTTTGGTCTCCACCAAGAAAAAGACATCGCTCTTTAGCAGCTAAATGCTCTAGGAGAATCAGGTCCGGACATTGTCTGGAGTTTCAGACAGAAGATTGTCCGTATCAGACGCGTACTCACCTGCTGGAAATACTCTGTTTAGTTTAGGCGCCTGGCTAGAGCATGCAGGAGACAGGACATGACGCAAAAACACCTCGGTCATGTAGCAGGTTCGTGATTTGGTCATAAACAACCAAGTCTCTTGCGGTTCCTTGAATTTGTCCGATGATTTCGATGTCGGCCCTTAGCGACAGAAGTCCCCCGAAAACTCATCGTCTCTCCAGTTCGACATTTTCGCAGCCGTCTTCGTGCAAATGACTTCTCTTCTTCACTCTTGGATGTTTGTATTCTTCAGCCAGTGGCATGGAACGTCATTCTCCGGACAATGAACAAGCTCCCTTCTCACATGTGCTCAATCGGAACATCATAACGACTTCGTACTAGGGATCTGGCAGGTTAAAGTCCGCTGAATGACGCTGAAATGCTAAAACTGCAGTCTGTCATCAGCCCTTTGACATGACACATAGATAGTTGACCCATTGTATTAAAAATAATGGTGCAGCTTTAACATAAAAGAAGGAAGATATAAATCTTATTCCCTACAGATGATTTGTTTTTAGGACAACCCAAGAAACATTTATGATTTCTATACTTTTAAGTAAGAATGGATTGTGTAGTTAAGACTATTCTACTAGTAAGAGTAAATCCGTATATATAGCCTACAGCCCATGAATAAATGTGGTACAGTATACAGTCTGTGCTCACGGTGCTTTTGTCGCGTGGCCCCGCCCCCACGTGACGTCCAGGCAGAGGTGTTGAGCCGAGAGAGGAAAGCAGCTTTAATTGCAGGCAGAGAGAAAAGCCAGCGATGGCTTCGCTCAGACAGGAGCACCACTACGGTCTCTCCTGTGGAAAAAATAACAAAAACAGCCCCAACAGGACGTTGTACCACGTCAAGCTCACGGACACGGCTATCAGAGCGCTGGAGGCTTACCAGAACCTCAAGGTACCTTTTCCTCCTGTTTGTTTCTGTGTTTGTATGTGCGCGCGTGCGTGTTTGGAGATGAATTCACTCCTCATAAAGTTTTTTTTTTTTTTGCTTTCGAAAATTGTTCGACTTTTGTTACATTTGTATTTCTGTTTTTTAAAATAACGTAGTTTGGAGTATGCATAAATAAATGAGAGTCACTCGAACTAGTTACGCTGGGAATGAATTGCATCGCTGAGTAACATTGTCGGGAAAGACGAGCCCGTCAGCTGCTGGGAAACCTTCCTGCTGCTTCAAAGTAAAGCAGAGAGACCGCAGTCTGCCAAGTTCTCTAATTGACAACTAGCCAAGGCTCATACTTAGCTCCAGTAGAGACCATTAACAGCACACAGGCATAATTGATTGTGTAACTTTAACTTGCATGTAAACCCATTACAGCATCATTTAGTTTACTGGCCTAATTTAGACTACAGAGCTCTATGAATATGTGCATCTATGTCACAATAAATGTCCTCCTCTCATTGCAGGGGTCGTTACCAAGTGAACCATCAATTTGTTTCAAAGGAAACCAAGGGGTAAGTTTATTTTTTGTTTTAGCTCATTGTGCAATGTGCACAGTAAGTGTTATCTTCTTAAATATAATCTAGCAATAAAGTACAAGCAGATAAAATTGCATTTCTTTTTTTCACCAAGTGATATTCATCTGCATACACAAATGTTTAAATGGATGGTTTTCTTAAGAATGCAACACAATTATTTTTGATAGGGGGCGATACAGAGCTTGAGACTGATGCAAACAGACTTTATAGCTATTGCTAACGTTCAGCTCTTGTGCCTGGTTGGGCTTTTTTTACACATGCAGTGCAGTTAAATGTATTTTTAAACAAGAAAGTGTGCCTAAAGTGTCATAATTGCTAAAATTCTTCAACCTCAAAGAAGCTTTTGTTCGTCACACATTGCTGTTGACTCACACGTCCCTCCATACTGCAGCAGTGGGAGCTTATAGCCGGTCGTCTCCAGCAGTTAAGAGGCATGCAGGTTACTGGGTCAGGCTGGTGACTGTGGAGAGGCTTTGTTAGGTCGGTGAGCGGCGCTGGGAAAATGATGGGAGACTGACAGAGTCTTAAGTTCTGCAGTGGGGAGAGGAGTTTAAGTCAAATGAGGCACATTCAGTGACAGAGATTCACTTTCTGTACCTTTTTTTTATTCTCCATTTGGTCAAATGTGTGTATTCACTGCATGTAATGTTTGAAACTCATGCATCAGTAATTCTCTGCTACTCTGAACTGAACCATAATCTGCAGTGTGTAGCCTGTACGGTGTGTGTTTTGACTATAGTGAGGAGCAGCTGTGTCCTTGGGGAATACTTTTACTTACTTTACTATTCAGTCAATTGTAATTGGATGGGCTAGTTGAAAAGAGTTGGAACTCCCTTCCTGTCATGGAACTGAGTGGTGGTGAGTTTGTAAAGGGGGCTTGTGTGGTTAACAGACTGGATAAAACCTGTAAGTGTGGGTGTGGTGTTGGAGTGTGTGTTGCTACTATTTAGTCTAAACTTGAGGCACTGAGGTGCATTTTAGAAGTTGAATCTTTTACCGTTTCTTCGTCGGCAATATTATGTTTTGTAATACTGTATGGATTCTCAAAAACACTCGTGATTTTTAGTTAATAGTTTTCATTCATACAGGCAAAAGCAGATCCACACTGTTGTACTCACATTGTGTGCATATGGTGGGGTTTTGTTAATACTATGACCCCTTCATTATGATACGTAGTCTATCATATTGCCAATACCCAGCACTATTTCTTCCCAGAGGGATCGAGGGGAGTCAAATCACTATTATTATATGACTGGTGGCGCTGTCTTATTATAATCTCCAAACTTGGTTCCTGCACAAATTGTCACGACTTGACTGTCTGCCTGAGAAGCAGTGCTCTCCTCCGGGTCAAGTGTTGGAGGTCAGAGGTCAGTTGGTCAGCTGATGTTTTTGTTTTTCTAGCTCTGTAGATCCCGACTGCAAAGGCACGAGGCCTTGACAGGAATATGTGTTGCATTAAATGAGAAGAAAAGCTGCAAATCGAATCCACAGCTTCACAGCTCACACACTGAACTGTGGGGGCTGAGAAGTAGGAAACCATACGGCTTGGCTTCATGAGAGAATTCAGTCCCATTTGTATCAGAGAAACTAATGTACCTGTAAATGAAAGAAAGACACATTCATCTAGTTGATTTAGGATGGGTAGTTCACTGGCACAATATGCACGAGTGAAATGCCACCTGTTAGAATAGAAGAAAGGACATTAAACACATTACATTGATTATTTGGTAGGTATTTTTCTCTCTACAAGAACTCAAATGTGTTGAGTGCTGTACTAAATAGTGTGTTTCACACCATGACTGTCCATCTTCGCACAAGGGATGGGACAATATAGGATTTCATCGTGGATTGCGATTTTAAAAAACACTCGCAATAAGTTGATCGAGAATCGAGATAATCCTGAATATCCTCACGAGTGACTTGATCAGGAATATTCATGTAAGAAAGAACAGACTTGCACAATGTTTCTTTTTAATTTATTCATCGCATGCAGTGGAGTCCTATCTGTGATGCATGAAACATATTTGTTTCTTGTACTAAATGTAAGGTAAAGAGATTCCAGTGTGTTTTAGTGCCATGTTTTGATGATTAGCGGCATAATATTGTGAATCGCAATTACTTTTGGCCTGGATAATCATCCCGTGGCTACTTTGCACCACTGCTGTCATTGTGATGTCTGAGGGATTGCAGGGAGTTTCACACCGCTCCCTGTATGTGGCACTGAGAGCTAAAGTTATTGGCCAAATGAATGTTTAGAGGTGATTACAGGAGCCATAATGCGCTTGATTACAGCGTGAGGCATCATGACTTCAGTTTGCGTTAGCTTTCCCTGTCTGCCTGACTCAGACATTCATGCATGTGTGTTTTTGTATGTGTGTGTGTGTGAGTGTGTGTGTGTGTGTGTGTGTGTGTGTAATGCTGGCACTTACGCTGCAGTAATAGCTAGGCAGATAACATGAACTCTCTGCCCTGCTAATTTTCCTTTCCCATTCCCAGGTTGGAGTTCCTCTTTTTCTCTCTGTGTGTGTGTGTGTGTGTGTGTGTGTGTGTGTGTGTGTGTGTGTGTGTGTGTGTGTGTGTGTGTGTGTGTATGTGTGTGTGTGTGTGTGTGTGTGTGTGTGTGTGTGTGTGAGAGACTCACTGCATCCTGCGCAATTGTATGCGTTTATATGCCTGCATTTGTTGCTATCACGTGGGTGTGGCTGGTTATTTTTTTACGTGTGTGTGTTTATGTTGGGCCCTGTGAGGCCTAAAGGCATGATTTATTCATGTCCCACCCACCTCCCTTTTTCCTGTCCTGTCCTCTCTGCCCATTGTGCAGCAGTCTTTAGCCTGACAGGACCCGAGTGGATCCCATGAGGACCCTGTGTGTGTGTGTGTGTGTGTGTGTGTGTGTGTGTGTTTGGCTTGCCTGTGTGTATGAAAGAGAGAGAGAATTGCTGGCACTTGCTTTCCTATAAGTATCTGTGTATTGGAGTGTAGGTTTTTTGTCTGTGTGTGTTTACGCTGCCTTTGCTGAGATCCCCAGAGTCCCCCTCTGATTGTGTGTTGTCTCCTCTGATTTGAATAACAATGAGCGGGGGAATGCAGGCTGTGTGTTGTCACCCTCTTTGGATCACCCATATTGGATGGAGTACAGTCAGCCCAGATGTGTTGTGGCCTGCCCTCAGGGTTTGTTTGTGCCCAATGTCAACATAGATAATAGAAACCTCCCTGCTGTGGATCTAATGAAGTGGAGACTGAAACACTGCAAACATCTTCCATCATAGACATTAAGTAATATGTATGTTTCTAGTCTAGACTTTCTTAACACTGATGTTACTTCCAGTGCAGTAAAAGCTGAATGATGAAAAGCATAGGTATAGAAACTGGCCGATAATCACTAGAATATAAAGCGCCGTGAAAATGCTCTCTTAAGACATTCATAAATCATCTTGGAACATAATATTAAAAAGTACTTAACACATTATTAACTGGAGGGCAATTAAGAATGTAAGCATGTGTTCACATTGTGAAAGAGCCTTCACTGCGTTTCAGTAATCTCTTCAGTATACTGTTGTACATGTCTCTGTGTGTGTGTGTGTGTGTGTGTGTGTGTGTGTGTGTGTGTGTGTGTGTGTGTGTGTGTGTGTGTGTGTGTGTGTGTGTGTGTGTGTGTGTGTGTGTGTGTGTGTGTGTGTGTGGTGTGCGCGCCCACAAAGGGGGAAATTGTTGAGGGATTATGATGTTTTAAACACTGGTGTTTAAGGCTTGCTACTTTTTCTGAAAAGCCAAGAATACAAATCTTGTGCACCGGTCGGATTACATATTTATTTAGCGAACGTGTGTGTGCAAGGCGAAGACAAGCGGCCCTCTGAGATCCAGCAGCAGCGCTAGAAAAATGTGCACTCTGGCCGATTAAGCAGCTTGGAGATATGAAGCACATCTTGGCTCGCTGAGGAACGTGTCCCATCTAATTCCCACATGTGAAAATCCATACCGTGAGCTAATGAGGCATAAAAGGCCACTTGTCCCCCCCCCACCACCACATGTGTGTCGTGGTATGGCCCTGCATGTGTGGAATCATAGCTTGCTATGGAAGAACCCACCTAGCTTTGGAGGAGAGAAGGAAGGGCTTTTGTCAGACACAGTGACCCACAATTTGTTGAAGCTGACAGTTTGGCCCTCGGGCACCTGCCAGAGACGTATCGTTCTTGGCATTGGAGGGGGGGAAACCTTGGGGGATGCTTATGGCACAGCACCCTTCCTATCCTCCCTCATCCTCCTTCATGCCCAACCTCCTCTCTCCCAAATACTGGAGCATGCAGCTCTGGCAGCAGCTCTGTCCCTTTTGAGAAACTGCAAATGAAAAGAAATGGAAGGCGATTACAGGCTGGGGCTTGATTACATGCACTGTCTCCCACTAAAGGCAGCCGCATTAATCACCCAGTGCCAGCATGTGGAGCTCAGTAAAGAAGAGAAGAAGAAGAAAGAAGAAGAAGAAGAAGACAGTGTATAGCTCCAAACATTGACTGCAGGATCATAAACACACACAAGAACACGCCAAATCTCTAGTTTCTCTCTTTGTATGTCCTTCTCCTTCTCTGCTGCCCTCCCTTGTTTCGCCACTCGGCCGGAGACACAGACACACATTGTGTTTTGTATCGCTGTCCTCCATTGTGGAGGGGGCTCTTCTTAAATGGCATGTGTCAACTTGTGGCCCTGGGAACGATTTGTCTCTTTTGTTTGTGATGAGATGATGAGAAGTTGTGTGCGTGTGCGTGTGCGTGTGAGTGTGTGTGTGTGTGTGTGTGTGTGTTTAAGCCAGTGGTGGAGATGTTTGGCTGATGGCTAGACTTTAGCCTTTCTCCCTCCTCAGCCTTATGAGTGGCAGTAATGCTGATTACACCCTGGTGAGAGGAGCTGGAGCTGAGCCTCTCTTTGCTCACGCTGGATTAACACAGACACACACACATGCAGTTTGCATTACAGTGACTTGCCTCCTGCTGATAACAGATAGCGGTGGTGGCGACAGGTTTCACTCCCTCCTCCTCCTCCTGCACCTCCTCCCTGTCCTCCTATCAACCAGAAAGGGGAAGCAGTGCCATGGCATCCCACTCTGGAGCCGAGGAGGCCAGAACAAAAGACGGCCTGTTTTCAGAAGGCCATTACTCAGGCTGCAGAGGATGTGGAAACAATAGCCTGAATGAGATCTACACCCAGACCCCACATTCAACCAAAAGCTAGCAGGAAACATAAGCCCTGTGCACCGACAGCAGTCTCTCACAGTTTTTGTTCAACGACTTTATAGTTTGATAAAGCCAGGAAAATGAGCCTCTCCCGTCCTGCGTCTCAAGGCTTTTATGACGGTCGAGAGAGTGAACTGTGGCTCATCAAGATACTGTCGCCACACATACTGTCATTACTTTATTGTGCAGAGTTTTCTGTGTCACATGTTAAGTGTTTGTCACGAGGAAATTTCAAATCTGATCTGAAAGTCATAAATTATCTTCGCTTGAGGTTCCATAAAACAGTGAAAACAAAATAACCAAAGTGAAAGATCAGACTGATAATTAGATCTGAACCACATTAAGGTATGTAAACAGATTAACCTAACCCAGTTAACAATGACATCACTGAGGTCATTGAGTGATTATTTGTCTTTCTAATTATTGTGGCACATTTAGTCTGCTTTCTGCTGCTTTTATTAAACAGAGTTTATTTACAGAGAGGCAGAAAGTTGATAAACATTAAAGACTAACTGTAGTGCTGATGTTTCCTATATGTTACCACACAGCTTATGTGCTACATTAATCTTTTATACATTCACAGACACACACACCTACATGCAGGGACACAGTTGAAGAACATTCAGAGCTGCCTGTAAAACTTAAAGCTGCTGCTGCCACGTTCTCTTTCATAAGCTGGTGGGGATGAAACGTTTAAATGTCTTTTACATTTGTTTCAACATAATTAATATAGAAAGATCATGACTGGAAATGTTGGAGGCCTGAGGTAAGGTGTGAAAGTGAGGGAGCATCTTGTTCACGTTCAAGTGAACACTGTTCACGCAACGAGTCGCCCATTTGCGAAGGAAGTAGGATTTTGTTTGGTATGTATTTGCCTCTGTGGACTGTGGATCGTGTTTAAAGTGGAGCACACACACACACACACACACACACACACACACATGGGTTTTACCTTAATGAGGCGGAGTAGGCCTCCTCACAGGACTGTGTTTGATTGATTGACACCTCTCTCCTGGAGACTTGGTCACGCCAGCATTTAAAAACGGTGACATTTCATTTCATCTGTGTGAGTCGCTTGAATTCTTATGTGCACTCCCAACATCTGCATATAGACTAAGCCTTCTGTCAGATGGACAGATGGACACACATGACGTACGCCTTCGAGAGAGATTGATGGCAGAACCAAAATGGGAATGGCTTGATTTTTTTATTTTTTATTTTCTGTTGATGAAGAAAAGGAGGAGGAAATATTAACAAAGACAGAACAACCACTGCGAGACTGTCCGAGCTGCGTTGATGGGGAGTGTGAAGAGGCAGGTTCAGGGATAAGACTGGCTCGTCCGGGGTCGACAACGGGGGCCATGGTTTGGGTTAAAAGAATGCATTATATCTTAAAGCGCGCTTCTCTAGTTTCGCCTCTTTGCCTTTCGGTCTCTCTGGGTCACTGAGCATTACTGAGGTCATAAGTCACTGCCATGTGTAGTGTAATATTTATATACATTTCTTAATCATGGACCGTTGCTAACAAGTTTATTTTACACTTTACCATCTCGCTAACTTTATTTATTCTTGTTTTGTTGCTCCATTTCTCGCTTTGCTTCAATCCACAAAGATCAGAAGCAAACCCGCAAGTTCCCTGAATATTTTACTTGAAAGGAAGACAATAAATATTTCATTATTCATGGTCAGTTGAATTCTTTAAGGGCCAAGTCCTTTTGTAAGAGCGCCTCTCTGTGTTTGAATTGCCATGTGTGCCTCTCAGGAGAATGCAGCAGACTTTGGTGCGGGCCCCCAACGCCTGGGAACGAGAGTGCTTGTTGTAGTTTGACCGGCGGGGGTCTTGAAGTCTGCCCACGGAGGTCATACGAGTTGAGCAGCCACCACTGGAGAAATGCCAGCCAGGGCTCCCGGGTGCGATGCGTGACTGGGCATTTGTGCAACAGCTGGAATCCTGTGACGGCACACCGCACAGACTCCATATATTATTAATTGTTGTTACTGTGGAGGAAGATGTGAGCTCCTCACTGACCGAGTGGCGCAGGCTTTGCTAAGCATTACATTTGAGTTCAAACATTTCACCTAGAAGTGCTTTACATCTGCTATTCCACGCGGCCTCCAAAGAGGGATGTGTGAACTTACTTCTCACACGATGTTCCTGTGAAGTGGCAAGTGTCCAGATTACTCAGGCGTACTTTCTCAATACCTCCCAGCATGTGAACGTTGGGTTTCACAGGAAGTGGAATTCAAAACAAGCGTTAAGGATCTTCACCATATGTCTGGGCTGTGATCCACGTGCGCAGCATGGGCTGGGTACACGGTGAACCTTTCATTTCATGGGATGCCGGGTCCTTTTGGGATATGGAGATGAAATCTGCAACTAGCGATTATTGTAATTGTAGGAAGGATGAATGTGATGTCAATTTGACCTCTTCATTGCTTGTTTGACCGACAAACTGACATTGAAGAGTTGATGGTTGTGCACGCAGGCCTGCGCACCAGGCTTGAGCCGCCACATCCGTAGGCGACGAGTCTCGGTGCGATCGCGGTCACAAGCTGGACTTGGCCACATGCTAATATGCTCAACTGAAGTTTAGCAGGTGTGGCGATAATTCTCAGCGGGTCTGTCACTGCGAGCAACTTTTAAAAGATTATTGATAACGATGTTTGTGATTAAGTTTCTGGTGTGTCAGCGAACTGATTTATCGGCTGATCATTTAAACACTAGCAGGGATTGGATCATCTGAAACCTCCCTGTGCAGCATGTGAAACTTTTGGTTTCTGAAGCTCTGCCTGCCAGCTGTTTCTCTGGTTTCACAACTGATTCAAGGTTTCACAGCGTGTGTGTGTGTGTGTGTGTGTGTGTGTGTGTGTGTGTGTGTGTGTGTGTGTGTGTGTGTGTGTGTGTGTGTGTGTGTGTGTGTGTGTGTGTGTGTGTGTGTGTGTGTGTGTGTGTGTGTGTGTGTGTGTGTGTGTGTGGGGGATAACTTAAACACATTCTGTAGGTGTAAAATGACTTGAGTGACAAAGATGAGCCAGTAATTACACTGTGACCTTTGTGTATATATCACCTTCTTTGTTTTTATCAGCACATCGGTTGTTGAACTAACAAGGCTTTGAACTGTATTAGTATATAGTTAAGGGGTATGGCTAAGTGGTCATTAAGTGCTTTTATCGTCTTGTTAAATGTTAACAAAACTGACTCATGGTGAGAAGAAATGACCCCTCTGGTGAGCTCGCCGATGTGATCACAACATGTTTTTCTCCTCGGTCTGTTACAAACAATGACACATCCAGCATTAGGCTTTAAGTGTGTATCATTGAATGGATGAGCAGCAGGCATATATGAACTAATCCTGAAATAGACGCATTCAAACTTAAGTAACGACAAACACGCTACAAGCAAGCTGGATTGAATCTTTCGGAGCTCAGTCGTTTATAGTTTGTATAAATTCCTGTGATGAAAGCCTGCGTGTGTAGACATGTGCAGCGGGGCTGATAAGAGAAGAGAGCCAACGTGTGTGTTGCTTTGTTGCACAAAACATCTGATGTGACTTTTAAAGACGGCGCCGAAAGAAAGGGACACCTTGCTGAGCGATGGCCGCGCAAGCGTTCACTAAACTGTTCATTTAGATTGAAAACGTAATCTTTTTCAAACATTTGTTCTCATGTTGCGGGTTCATTGTGTGTGTGTGTGTGTGTGTGTGTGTGTGTGTGTGTGTGTTACCTTTTCTGTTTTTTGAAGCAGAAATGGAATTTGAAAAAACAGTTAAAGTGACGACTTGCAGCATGTGAAGATAAATGCAAATCTGTCAAACTAAAGTCTTACAGTACAGCGCTGTACACACACACACACACACACACACACACACACACTCATTAAAGTTTTTATTATACAGAGTCAGGGTCAAAAACCTCCCAACTATGATTTAAACAGTTTAATCATTAAGGCTGCAAATAAGGATTATTTTCATTGTTTATAATCTCAGAAAACAGTAAAAAACAAAAAGATATTAATTTTAATATGGTTTTAAAATGGAGAAAAGCAGGAAATCTCCATATTTAACAGGATGAAACGGCATCTTCTGCAATTATTTCATAAGAATTACTAAAAAGATTTGTGTGTAGTAGTTGCAGCTCTGCTCTCTTTTGTTTTCATTAAGACAATGATTGTAATCACTTCAATGAAACAAGCTGAGGATTGTCTTCTGTCGGGCGTCTTCATACCAGGACGCCGATGCACTGGTAGAGCTACAGTAGAGTACGAGCCGTGAAATGAAATCAGCGACTATATATCCAACTGCTGAGGGAAATCTCCGTCTCTCTCGTCGCTAAGTGCTTTGTTCTGTGCAGGTAGTGCACGGTGGGATTTTAAAGCTTTGCCGAGAAGAACGTTATGACGTTAGCGGTGAGATTGAAACCAAAACCGTAAAGTCGTCGGCTGAAGTTGAGCTGTCACTCACACACACACACACACACACGCACACGCACACGCACACAGGTGGGTAGAAAGTAGAGGAAATCCCCCATGATAAGTTAACACTTAAAGCTGCTTCTCTAACCTCCAAACAAGATGGCACAGCTGCATGAAGAATGGGATTGCTGGGAAAATGCTGACCTCGCTGCCACATTTTAGAAAATACTTGTGATGACAGTGTGTGGATCTCCTCTGCATGTGGACCTTTCATTCGAAACTTGAACTTACTTGCTATATTTACTGTAGTTCCTGACTAGCTAGAGTCTCTCTCTGCGTCTCTTACTCTCACTCATGTGCCCTCGTAGTGCTTCTGTAGCGTCGTGCTGCACATTTCCCATAAAGCTGAACGAAAATACCAGTAAAGTAGTGTAAAGTATTTCAGAATTCAAACGTGCAATTACGTCTTCTTCAGTGGTCAAATCAGCGTATGTTCTTACTGATCCTCATTTTTTCTGATCTGTTATTATATGTCTCTCTGTGTGTGTGTGTGTGTGTGTGTGTGTGTGTGTTCGTGTGTGTGTTCGTGTGTGCATTTGTCTGCCCTGGAGGTTGCAGCCTTGGCTCTGCTGCGCTCCACTGAGTCTGCCAGGAGATCTCATGGACGCCTCAGTGGAGCGGACTCTTAAAAACACTGTTTACCCAAGGAGATTTATTTAAAGTTACAGAGCGGCACAAAGTCTGTGTGTGTGTGTGTGTGTGTGTGTGTGTGTGTGAGATATTTATATGTAAAGCGAGTGTGTTTCTGAACTACGTTTTCACAAGTTCTCATTATCTCCCAGATTTTCCCCGCTGACAAAGATTAGGTCATGCGTGTACTATCCTCCTGCACTCTGACGTAAGACTCGCATGTGTGTCATCTGGATTCAATACGCTCTTCCCAAACTCTGAGGAGCGTGCATCAGACAGTACTCGTCTTTGATAAACAAACAATAGGGTGTGGGGGGGGGGGCTTCTTTGTTTTTTGAGACGATTGTTCTGTGGATATTCAGGTTCCTCAGGACATTGAGGTTTCGGTGAACCCCTGACCTTTCCTCTTGTGTTACCATCAGAACAATCTTTCAACACAAGGAGTCATTTAAAAAGCACATCCATGCTCCTCTGCATGAATCACTTCTTCTTCTTCTGCCATCATCAAGCCAGAGTTTAATACAGCGCACACGACAGTGTCATTAAATTTGTAAAATACATTTGTGCTCCCAAGAGGATAAATATGTTGACTTTTATTGGCCATGTAACCTTTTCCTTTTACAAGCTATGTGTATGTTAGTCCCACTACTGGTCTGCCTCCAGACATTTGTGAAGTGTCCGTATGCTGGTTGTTACAATAAACAGGGATGTCTAGTAGATACAAGCGGGCTTTTACACTTCCAGTGTCGTTTTAGGGTAAAGTATTTCTTGTAGGACCTTTTTAACTACATTTGTCAGAGTGTTCTTTGCAATGAGCTGTTAAGTTATGAAGAAAAAACCGTTTTGATTTATGATGATTGCAACCATGTGCTTTTGGCTACAGTGCATTTGGCAGCAGAGCTTCCCTCGGCGTTTCCCTAAAATAAGTTTGACAGTTTGAAAAATAACAAAAGATGCATGAACTCAAAAGGTTGTAGCAAAAACACTGACGAAGTAAAATGTGAAACAATATAATCTTTCCCTTCAGTCATGTGTTATGTGGACACGTATGCACATAACCTCTTAATACAGACAACGGCTTTATACCAACAGGAAGTCTTGACATATGAGTGACTGTCCTGGTTTGTGTTGTTTGTTTGTTTGTGCAATAACTTCAACCATCTGCCGTTATGTGTGTTGACCTGCATGTCTTCTGTTTTCCTGTGTAGTACATCAAGATCCCAGCTCCCACACCAGAGTCTCCTTCTGCTCTTCGCGTCTTCTCCTTCTACTTATCCAGCGACAGCAAAGACCAACCTCAAGCCAGCTTTGACTGCATCCATCAATATGTTTCGAGGTAATTCATTAATATTTATTCCTTCTGAGAATGTTATCCTAAACCTTTTCTGATCCTGTTGAGCTCCAGGGGAAAATATCCAGAAATGTTTTCTTTCCACATCGGTCGGCAAGGCCAGTGTGTTTTGCATACAGTTAATGAAGTGAAGCTTAATTAACTAAGAGTTCCAGATCTGTGACGTGTGTTTGATCGGATCTACCGCTTGTTGGTGTGACCCCCAGACGAGACCGTCAGTCGCTCAGCTCTCTTGTGTGCCCACGTGTCTGAGGGTATCGTGAGAGACGGCTCACTGCTTGCTGTGCACAGGATGGGGGCAATTGTAATTTCCTGTTTATTTCTAGGCTGACCCTCTCATTACAGAGACCTGTGATGCCTTGTTTGTGGAGTGGATATGCTGGGAAACCGAGGACTAACTGTGGTCTGAACTCAAAACTGGCTCTGGCTCCAGTCAGCTGCTGGAGCCAAGACAAACAGCGTAACAGCGTGAGGGCAAGATCCTGCCCTCTCTCTGCCCTCACATTGGTTTTCATATTTAACAGATGATCGGTAGTTGCACATATAATTGTGTTGAGAAAATATAAATGGCATCAGGGAAAAAGGCTCCTATTCTTCTTTTTTAAATATGAAAACACACCACAGTAAATCTTTGATTTATCAGCGTCAATGCAGCCCAGGTTCATGTATCAAACTTCTTTACTTGTGTCCAAGTATGCTGGCAGGAGTGAAGCTAATGCTGGCGGTTTTCCACAGGCTCTATCCTGCTTTGAACCTAGAATATCTGGCTTTCTCACACGTAGTGGACTGAAGAGCTATATCTAGCCTGTGACATAACATACAGTAACCATAGCCCTGTCTTAGCCGGCTCCTACCACAAAGCCACTTCATTCTGCATGGCGTCCATGTTGGTATGCTGCTCTGAGATAGTTTATAAGCCTATGTTTTTACAGTGTTTACTGTACAGCTAGCAGAAAGCCCCGCGGTTCAATGGCTCTGTGTTTTTGTTTTGCAGTGACGGCCGAGAGCAGCTGGAAGGTCAAGGCATCATCCAGGACAAGATCACAGTGTGCGCCACGGACGACTCCTACCAGATGACCCGTGAGAGGGTGTCTCAGGTGGAGAAGGACAGCTGGAGCCGCGCCGCCATCGAGATCAAACCCGGAGCCACACATCCAAGTAAGAATAGACCAGAGGTCACTGTGGAGCAGGGGGGGGATGACACATCTGCAGAGTTTCATGGGGAAAGGCCAAACAGCTTTACGCTTGGAAAGAGATCGGCACATTGGATGTGGAAACAATTATGGCATATAAAAACATAAATAGAAATATAATAGCACCAATAAAAGTAATAGGAATAATTGCCACACATGAGAAAACAAGCTGAAAACCAGATATTTTCCTATTTGGATGTGTAATGAAACCAGACGTGCAGGCCGTGTTTACACGCAAGACTAACTCTTGTCTCCTGTTTTTATTATTTTGTACCATTTGTGGCTTTTGGTTGTTGTTAAAGGTGCAACGTGTTACGCCCGGCCACATGCTCCAAGGAAAAGGGGGGGCATCACTTCACCTCTACTACTGGGTCCATACAATCTATACTTGTCATTAGTTATGACTAACTAACAGCAGGGCAAGAACACAATTAGCTGAAACCCAAAACTCAAAATGTCATTTTTGCATTTTTCCTCGGCGGCAGGGAGGACGAAAACACTTTTTTGTTTATGACACTTTGGAATTAATCCAATATAAAAACTATTAAAGCGTACACAAACCCTGCACCTTCATCGTGATTGACAAGCCCTCGGAGCAGTTGCACTTCTTCGCCCTCACACGTCTCGAGGAACAAGCGGTATTACAGGTCGGGCCGGGGCTAGCTGCTTATTTCAGTAGATCTCTCTGCAACTCAATACATGGACATCTTTAACGGAAACGGTTTCTTCTTTACACTCTGTTGATCATGTTATCCTCTTACGTCTGGCTTTCTTAAAGACTGTTGGCCTAATGGACGTTGGTATTGGGTCAAAATCAGCAGCATTTGTCTTTAACCATCATTCCAGAGGTAGAAGATTCGTGGAGTTTATTTGAAGAAGTGATGGGGGGGGTGTATCTCTAAAATTTGGCTCATGAATATGAAATATTAAGGCAGTTGTTTTTCTTTAGCAACAACTTCAATCTCCTACATTGTGGTTCCACAAGCTAGAAATGTCTCAATGTTGGCAAACATTTCAAAAGCGTCTGATTTTAAATGGGTTACCTATAAAACTGAGAAGGAGAAATTCACAGGTGACAAGTTGTTGTTGCCACAAATGTCGTGCAGCGTCTGCCAGAGTTTGTGTTTGTGTGTTTCCTCAGATCTTACTCATCAATTATACCATACAACATAATAATAATATGAGAAGAGACATGAACTGGCAAGTCCTCTTCTCCAACCTTTGCTGCTGTTATGCAATATTGCTTCTTGGCATGACTCTGACCCCCCCCCCCCCCCCCCCCCGTGTCAGTGCTGGAGCTCCAGGCAAGATGAAACTCTGGGTGGTTTCGACCAAATTTAGACTGAGGATTGTGTAACACCAGATCTTAAGGAGTCGGTGACTTAGCAACACATCTGCCTATAGGGAAACATGTAATAACTGCACTCTAAATTCTCCTTTCAGCCTCAGGCGGTGCTCATTTGTGCACGTTATCAGGAACGCCAAAACCTACAGAGCTCCTGACACACAACCAACTCCATAATTATTACATCATTCTGTGTATTTGTATCAGAATTAATGGCTGCTAGTAGAGTAATGATCATGCATAGAGTTACTATCACTTGGCAGGACATCATTTTGTGGTTGAAGGGAAAGCCTTCTTTCCTTGTTCCTCTGCCCCACTCTGACCTTCAAAGGGCAGATTAACCTGTAATGGGATTAGCACAGAGAGATAGCTTTCACTGCCCCGGCTGTCTGCAGCGGAGATGTAAGCAATGATCGATGGGCTGCTCACATCTGAAGACCGATAGCTGCAGGCCAACATGCACATGTGAGCTAGAGATAAAGGCTGGGAGAGGATGTTTTAAAGACTGTTACTCCATAAAGTGTTAAAAGAGTTCATAGACTCACGTTGAGCAGGTAAAGCCTCTCTTAGTTGACTAATCGGTGGTTTTGGTGTTCGTCGACTAAGATTTCTTTTCACGATTTTCCACTTTTTTTCATGCTGAATGACTTATTTCCAAGAAGGACATGTACGTCTGTGATGAGATTTAAAGTAGTACGTTTTGCATGATTCTTTGTGGAGAATGTCAGTTTTATGGATTTGATTTAAATCAAACAACAACAAGAGTGTTAGTGGACTAAGAATGTCTTTAGTCAAGGACAGACTTGTAAAAGAAAAACAAATCTGGCTGCCTTTAACTCTCATCTCTTACATCTCGGCTTTTGTTTCACCGACTACATAAAAATGTGAAATGCTTTATTTTTTAAAGCTTGCACGACACATTTAAATGAGGTCCTATTGTAGATTTCTCTTGCTCAGCGCTTACAAATCAGTTCCAATGAGCTTCAGTTTAAATCTCTCCAACTGTCAGGAGATTCCTAGGATTAGATTTCTTGTGACTTAGAAAGCAAATAATTGTTTTGGATGTAAAATGCATGGCAACAAATAGTTTCTGACACTGTGTAGAGTTTGTTGGCAATGCAATACCAAAACATAAATAATGCTATCTCTATCTACTTCTTTGTGTGTTCAGGTAAATGTGTCAAGTTCCACAAGCGACCAGCTCCTCTGTCTGCGTCAGACAGCAGCTTCTACAAGCAGTCTACCAACAATCGGAGGAACGGCGGTATGACCACGCCGACCCAGAAGCCCTTGAGGGAGCGCATCATCCACCTCTTAGCTCTTAAACCCTACAGGAAACCAGAGCTGCTGCTGTGGCTGGAAAGAGAAAGAGCTGACCCCAAGGACAAGGCCGAGCTGGGTGCCATCCTTGAGGAGGTACACAGAACATATGTGTGTGCATGTGTATGCATCCATGCACACTTGCATGCATAATTGGTTGCCTTTAGAGGTTTTGTTCGTGCAGAATCATCTCTTGTACACGTAAGCACATTAAACATATACATTTACACACTGCCTACGCGTATGGCGTATATAAACAGTACAGTATTGCAGCTAGCAATTAACACATTGTAAAAAGCTTGCAACACCATTAAAAACACCCTTTCTATTCAAAGCAACAAATGCTGCATTTGCAGGCTTGAATGTGACGATTAGGAGGTTTATGTGACCCAGCATCTGAAAAGTTAAAATCCATTTTCTAGCAAAACACATATGATGCTATACTGACAGAAACCAGAGGCCAGCTGTGCTTTAATAGAACAAGTGATCTAATTTAGGAACAATTACCTTATGTGACTTTCCTGTATACATTTTTGAGTAATTCCTAAAAGATGTGTGCGTGTGTGTGTGTGTGTGCGTGTGCGTGTGCGCGTGTCGTATTTACTGCCCTTGTGCTTGTTGATGTGTGTTCATGCATGTGGTTTTTGTGCCCGTGCTTGTGTGTAATTAGGTCGATGCTTTAATTGTCTCTGCTGAGATTGTGTTTGCAGTGGGGCGGGTCGCTCTGTCAGGAGGCCCCAGAAAGATAGATGTCCTCTGAGAAAGTCAGTCTGACGAGATTAGAGAGGAGGTTAAAGCCCGAGACTCTCAGTTGGGAACAGAATCTCAGATAAAGGGTTTTGCTTTTCAGGAATGTGAGTGTGCCGCTTCCAGCACATCCAGGACTCCAGTTAGTGACTGTTGCTTTATCTCACTTATTACAAATACAGAAAAATCTAAATAAAAGATAATCTCTACAATTGTAGATTTATCCTGATAACACAAGTTTGGATTTCATACTATGTTGGATACTTCCTGACAAAACTAGCCAATGTATATTTGGCAAGTTATTATATATCATTGTTTCTGCATTTATGTTTATGACAGGATCTCTCCGCATTTAAATAAATCTCAGTACATTAAAGCAGGAGTGCAGAACGTTTGTCTCCCCCCTCTGGCAGTGACAGTCGTTACCGTATGGGAGACGCAGCAGCAGCTATCTGCTCCAGATAAAAGAGACACACTGCATTCAGCGGAAAGATTAAAGTTTAACGAATGTTAATTTATATGTAAATGTCCCACACTCCAGCTTTACTTGACATCATCTAAGATATCATGTTTTAAATATGAAAGACTTTAATGGGAGTTTAAAGTAACACCACGCCGTTTCTGTATTTTTAGGTGGCAAAGGTGAATCCTAAAGACAGCAGCTTCCTGCTGAAGGACGACTTCTATAAGCACGTGCAGAGGGACTGGCCGGGCTACAGCGAGGAAGAGAGGCAGCTGATCAGCAGGCTGCTGGCCAGGTGGGTCACAGGCACAAGCGGAAACAAAAGGACATCTCTGCTGATGCAACAAACTCATAATCAAATCTGCGTGGTCTGTCTAGGGTTTTATGTGTTGATTGTTGTAAACAACAACAGCTCGAGGCAGGCAGTCTCGCCTCCACATCTTCTCTCTGTCCCACACATTTCTGTACTCAGTGCTAATCAACAATCAGAACCAACCTTTCATCTTTACGCTCCTTCTTTAGTTCTCAATCTGCACGACTTGATTCCAGAGGAAGTTGAATGTTTGTAAATGTCACATTGGTAATATTTTTTTGTCTCATCTGCAAATGTTCTTTCTGTGTATCAGGAAGTTGCAGCCGCACATCAGCCACCCGTCAAGGAATCCAGCAAACGGGTCGATGGTGAAGTCCTCAGAGGATACGACATTACAGCACAGCCCAGCAAAAACTCCTGCAGTGGTAAATGGCTATATTTTTTAATTCGACTTTGAACATGTTTGAAGTCACTAATCTGCGTTTAACTCTGGTTTGTACGTAGTTTGCCGGTCAGAGTTGAACATCACATTGACAGCGTATGTTGCAGGTTGTTTCTGTGTTTTTAAGGAAATATTAAAGTTGATTTTTGTCTTTTTCTTCTTCCTTTCACAGAAACGTCCCGTGCCTTTTGACTCTCTGGAAAGGCTCGCAGTTAAGAGACAAAGACTTGCGGACCAGAGGTTGCAACAGCAGCCCACAGTAAACGAACTCTTAAACAATAAAGGACACGTCATTGCTGCTCCAACCCTCAACCCCAGTTTCCACACAAAGACTGAGTTTCAACGGACAAGTAACCAAACTGGTAACCAAAATGGCTTACCAGGAGGCCACAATGGCTTTCCTCTGATGCACAAACTGTCTAACCCCTCTGACACACCTGTCTCAGAGAGCAGGGAGCAGGAACCCAAAGTAAGCAGCCACCAACCACCACAGAGCGACTCTGACTGCGCTCACCAGCAGCTCGCCAACAGCCAGTACAAGAAGAAGAAGTCTAAAAAGCACAAAGACAAGGAGCGGGAGAGGTTAAAAGACAACAAGGGCAGTGAATGGTTCAAGACGAGTCCTGATCTCAAGCAGAACCCGGACAAACTTGACAGTACGTACTTTTCTTATGACTGACATTTCCCTTGTACCGTTTGATCACATCCTGAAACAAACACAGTGATGAAGAGGAGTGTTGCTCAATTGTAAACACTTTTTATATTTGGGGTGGTGATGGCCTAGTAGTACGCCTTCCAAACAAAACACTAGAAGGTCGGGGAGTTCAATACCAGGGCTGCCACCAGTGTACCTGGTACCTGAGCAAGGTGCTTAACCCTGAGTTGCTCCAGGGAGACTGTCCCTGTACTTAGTTCAATGTAAGTCGCTCTGGATAAGAGCGTCTGCTAAATAACCTGTAATAATAATAATATTTCATGATAAACTCTTTCTTCTGATTTCCATGTGGCGGTCGGACTTTGAGAAAGTTAATTGCTTCTCGGACTATTACATCTGATCGAGCTGCGATCGGGCCCAAAAACTGAACCCACATAGTTTCTGTCCTGAGCCACGGCGGCAGTTTGTGGCCCAAAACCAATTAAAAATCTGAATGTCCACCGCAAAATAAACAAGATATAACATTTTATTTTGTGCGCCTTTTCCTGTCGTATCACAGACTAAAAGTTCTGCACTTAATAAAACAAAAGAAATGGCACAAACACAACCTGATTCAAGCCTGAGGATCTTAAAGCACGACCCGGCCCGAGGGGTGTGTTGGGGCAGCGAACTCCTCCTCTACACTCGCCTGAGAAAAACAGGTTAACCACACGCACGCGTTGAGCTGATGACCAGTGGTGATTGTTATGAGGTCCACTCAGCGACCGTTTGTCGGACGGCCCTCTGGTGCATTTATACATATTGTCTCATAAGCATGACTGTGTTTGCTCCCTGAAGCTCAATCTCTTGAGTCCTAAGTGTGTGACTGATTGACTCAACAACAGCCCGAGCTGTGCTTTGCGTCTCTAAGCTGATATGTCTCCTGACACCCACAAGCTCTTAGCTAGTCTGCACACACACACACACGCACACGCACACACACACACACACACATGCTGCGTTTTGCAAAACAAAAACACGTTGCTTAACATTCAGACAATGACAAAGTGTCATGTTGTAGACGACTGTATTGACTCAACTGCAGCTTAATCATCTTCTTTATCCTGTGCCTTTATTCCAGATCCTGACATCACGAATGCGGTGGCCTCTGAGGAGAAGCCGGATTATGTGACGTGAGTGTAAACATGTTTTAAAATCATGTTGTTGTGAACCCTTTTCAATTTTTAAAATATGTGTTGAACGCAAACAGTGGGTGTAAACAACCTTCCCTCAAGAGGAGTTCTTTATAGCTGGCAGAATGTATTTGTCTTGTTACAAACATTACTTTTCTTTCTTTGCATTTATTGCTGTTGTTAATTGTCCCCAATGGTGATAAATGAGGGTACCCCTGTATCTTTATGCCAATGCTGCTGTCTTGTGTCAAAAAGAGGTATTGCACAAGAAGAGAATCTAAGGGATTAAAGATGCAACTGTCTGTGTGTCTCCTTGTAGCGCGTACGGCACCATAATGAGTCTGGAGCAGCGTGAGAGGTACCAGGAGGACTTCTGTGCAGAGTATGATGAATACAAAGACCTCCACTCGCGGATCGCCACCATAACTCACCTGTTTGTTCAGCTGGGATCCAAGATCAAAAGCTTGTCCCCTGGCACACGAGAATATAAGGTACGTGCATGCAACCAGATGATTTGATACGAGGCGTGCGGGCAATAAATGCTAAGATATTGTTTTATGCAGCTAGATTAAATATTACACTATTTAACGCTGCTGTGCTTTCTTTCGATTTAGATAATGGAAGACCAAATACTAGAAAAGTACAACAAGTATCGTAAGGTAAGAAACATTTAAATGGTTTAAGTTGTGTTATTGGATTTGTTTCATGCTCCACATCGGTGCTGAAATACACAACATGTTGTGTGTGTGTGTGTGTGTGTGTGTGTGTGTGTGTGTGTGTGTGTGTGTGTGTGTGTGTGTGTGTGTGTGTGTGTGTGTGTGTCACACGTGTATAACTGGACCGTCAGTATTCCCTTAGATCTGCATTAGGACCTGGACTTTATAGAAAAAGGACTTGAAACTAGTTTATGAAAAGTAATCTTGTGTAAAGTGGCCAATGATATAAAACTATATTAAATTCAATTAATTAAGAAAACTAGTGCAGTGCACAAAACGGGCTAATATATTTATTAAAATGCTTTCCCCCTCTCTTTACAGAAGTTCCCAGGCTACCGGGAAGAGAAGAAACGCTGCGAATATCTCCATGAGAAACTGTCCTACATCAAACAGCTCATCATAGACCACGATGTCTCTCGGGCTTCTTCATAGCATTAGATCTCCCCCTTTATCAGTTTTTTTTATATTGAACCCTCTTCTTTACATAAACAAGGTGTCAAATGAAGCGTCTTTACCTGAGAGTGATATAAAAGACGTTGGATGAAGCTGCAGACGTCAACATGAACTGCCTCTGCTGGAATCAAAGATGACTCCGTGAGCACTGATGATATATATTAGTAGCATATTTCACTCTGGTATTTGTACGTCTGTTTGATTTGACTTCCAAAGGAGAGGCAAAAAAAGATCTTGGAAAGCATCTGTGCACATCAAATTGCCATGACAGACAATGTACCTGATAGTTTTTGCCAGCCTTGTTCAAACCAGTGTCAGTGTAAGCCATTCTGATGGGATTATGTACGAGGTAGAAAATATGATTTTAACTTATTCTCTTTGTTTTAGACACGAAGTCAAACATCGCTCCAGGCAGGTTTCCCCCTCTTTTTTTTTTGCTCTTTTTGTATTATAAATTTAAATATTTCAATATACAGTGTACGTTTCAATTCTATATCAAAGTTGCCTCATTCATGATACACGATTGAAGTAGCCTCGTGCAAAAAGAAGAAGTGATGTTTGAAGTCATTTTAACTCGGATTCAGCCGTCACATCTTATTATGTAAATGGCGTGGGATACTTCCACTTGTTCCCGGCGCACTTTCCCTTCATGTTTCAGGCATTTATCTTGGAGCGAGACTAATTTGAAGCATCAAGATATTTAAAACTAGATTTTTAGTAAAAAATAAATTAATAAATGTTGAATTTGTACAGGAAGCAAGTTAAATAATCTCGCCCCTTGGCAGAAAGAAATATATTTTTAGGACTATTTTTGCAATACGAGCAGGTCGGGGGTCATATTCACCTTCGTTGTCACCAGCTTGTTTCATGAGCGTCGTCCTGACATATTGCAGATACTAAATGTATATTCTTCTTTTTGAAAAGCAGCTGATTTCAATGAGGGGAAAAAACTGGAAAATATTCAAATAGTTTGAGGTATACGCTGTCTCCCAAATGCACTTGTGTTTAAAGTATTTATTCAGCACACCGTTTCTTCAGAGCGACGGGTAAAGGACCAAAATGCTGCAAAGGTTTTGTGAGGAACTGCTATTTTCCTTCCCAAAACCCTTACTGACATTGTTAATCCGGCACAAAGTCTAGTTTAAAGTATTCTAACCCACTGGAAAGAAGAGTCTTTCTCTATTATTATTATTTTTTCTTTCTTAGAACTACTGATGTATTTATTTTAAGCCTCCTCTCTGTGTTGTTGTTTTCCTCAGCTTGACGCGTCAGGTCCTGCTCCATTTCAAAGTGTGTTTGGTTCAAGCAGCCGGGAGAAGTCGTGAGCAGATCAAAGGTTTACCTAATGTAATATGTTTAGTCTCTGTCTGACCTGACACAGCTGTGGAGAGTGAGTCCCTATGTTCCCATGTTCCCAGCCACTGTGGATACATCAATGTCTAAAGTCAGAAAAACTGTGTTTCCCGCAAATTTGAAAAGCTTGATTGAACATTTGCCCCGGGGGGGGAAACCGCTTCTGACAACATTAAAGCCTTTGAAAGATTTCTTTAACGTGAGGAGGATATTGAACTCGGGGACGTAGATAAGCTCCCATTAAAGCTGCACCAAAGTCCTCTATATGTTAATGCTGAGGCGGGGAGGTTAGCGGCCGCTTCGCCCATCACTTGAGCGGTGTTTGCTTAATCACTGTAGAAAGTATTGCATCCACATTGTATTGCATTGTTGCATTATTTGATCGTTCAAACAGCAATACAAAATGGACGCAACACTGAATTGGGAAGTCAGCCCTAGATAATTGGTCTTCAGGGAAATACGGAAAAGTCAAATACGAAATCATAACCAGTTGTGGTACTATTTCAAACACCTTAAGTTTCCAGTTAATAATCAGTGCCCAATTCAGTTTTTTTGCACTAAACCCAGTTAAAAAAATAAGTCGGGACACAGCAGGTTAGTAACATTTCCATTCAGATTGTAAAAGTTCTTCGTGGTTACAGCTTTTGTACTGAATGTTAACAGTTAATGACGTAGAAGCCTTAATTACACTTTTTAGGACAAAATCTTCAAACTGCCAATATCAACAAAGAGTCATTACACACACACACACACACACACACACACACACACACACACACACACACACACACACACACACCTGTTATCTGCCTTATATTTCTCATAGCTGCTACATTTAAACTTTCACTGTTCACATTAATGCCAACAGTGGCTTTCTAACACGTTTGAATATTACTGGAGGAAATATTTGATGATGTAATTTGAAAATGGTTTAATGGACAGTTTGATTGGCTATGATGGCTTAGCTTACTCATCAGTTGCTTTTGTTGTCCTTCTGGTACTCTTGTTTTTCATAATCATCACTGAGATATTTGGTCCGGTGTTTATTTAATGATAAATACCACTTGCTGTGTCTGATATTCCCACCTGACTCAGCTCTGAGCATATTGAGCAGTTTGATTTGAAGACTGTCAAAAGAGATTTCTCGTATATTTCAAGCACAAACTAAATAAAATGACAGTACTCCCATCACTTTCAGGTAGCGGCTGCTAATTATTTGATCGTTTCAGCGGGCGAAAGGTATAGTTGTGGTTAATTGAAGAGTCACTGGTCTTGAAGACAGAATATTTCTTCCAAAATCACAAAATGAATTCTATTCTCTGCTTGTCTGTCTCTTTCTGTGCAAGTCTTAATCACAAGCTACAAAAAAAAGTTCATATGGTGTTTGTTTTTTCGGGACTGGTGTTGAATATTTACAAGGCACCAGTGTGTACAGCACATTTGGTGTTTTGTTTAGTGTGCTGCATTCCTGCTGAAGGGAAAGCCTCATCTTAGTCCCATTGGAGTCAGATAAGAGTTTTCATTATGAACTGCATTTCACAAATGTACACTTTCTCTTGTCCTGTTGTGCAAAGTTCAAAAGAATAAATACATCAAAGTGATTTTATTGTATCATATTGTATTATTTACTAATGCCTTATAGATCTGTTTGCCAGGTTGTGAAGAAATCCGCTGACGGCAAGGTCTTTCTAGCTCTTTAATAAATCATGGAGGCTTTATAATGGACCTCTTCTGGGGAGAAAACACCCTGAAACCCAACATTTCTAAGTTATTAGCCAATAAAAGGGATAAAGTTTAAAGGGCCAGAAGGATTTTCCACAACCTGGCAACCCAGAAGTTGTTCTTATTAATGGCTTCTAATGTTTATATACAGCATTAGTTTCATTAATAAAACCTTTAGTTACAATTTATATATCCTTATATAAAGGGCCTTATTAGAGAGTATTTTCAACTCAAAATACTTAACCTCTCTCGTTTGCTGTTTATTAAAAGATACAGTTAACTCACTAAAAATTAATAAGCTTCAGGGCTCTTCAGTGTTTTTATTATCATTCACGCTCACAGTCAACAAGTGAACAGAAGCATAATTGACATTAATAATTAAAAATAGAAATATATCCGTACATGATTGTACATCATAAAAATAATATATATTTATACCATAAATAAACATGCACCCATGCATTTGTACTCATACATAGTCCTACACATTAACAAATACAATATTACAGTTACATACATTAAAAAAAAAGCAACAAAATACAACACAAACACAGAAATAACTACAGAACAAATTCAAAGACATCAGCTAATGTAATCATATGTTCAATTCAGCTCTGTGTTATGTAGGCTACTGTATTTAGGGCCTACACTATTATAATAATAATAATAATAATAATAATAATAATAATAATAATAATAAAAAACACAAGCTTATGCCATTTCTCACTATTGATTGAATTTCAAAGGTTGTAAAATGACAAAACAAAGCCGTAACCGTAACAAACAAGATTATGTGAAACACTTAACACCGTGCTCTCAAAAGTGACCGTAAAATGTAACGTTTTACGGCACTAACACGGTTTTAAATTGATCTACTTTACGGTAAAGTGGCAACCGTTGGCAACGGTTGTCATGACGACCGTGATACACTTATTAAACTTAAAGGACAAATTAAGGTAAAACCGCTGGTTTATGATGTGACATGAAAGGACATTTCCTGGTGATGTATTTGTTTTAATTCACAGCTAACCAAATGTTACTATGAGTTCCGTTCTCCTCTTTCACTGTAGCTGTTGTGGTTTTAGAGTTAGAGTTAGCTATAGCTTTACGTTTTGTTAGCTAAATTAGCGAATAAGCTAACAGGTCTCATTCTTAACCAGTAGCTACAGGTAACGTTATTTATTGTGAGTGTATCTGTGCCAGCCCACATGAGTCACACTTTATATGCTAAAGCTTTGTTTACCAGTGCTGGAAAGTCACAAAGTAGTCAATTACACTTTTGAGATACTTGTAGGCTACTTTACTTTACATCCTTTTTAAGCTAATCTACTTCACAGGCCTACTTCTACTCTACTACAGCTCAGAGGTATTGCTTTTTACTCCACTATATTTTAATTAATAACTTTAGTTAGCATTCATTGCAGATTCAGATGAACAATAGAAAATATAATCAATGAATAACTCATGATGTATTAATTAATATAAATTAAACTACCCAGCAGTATATTAAGAAATTAAGTAATGAGTCCTACTTTTACTTTTGGTACTTTAAGTATATTTTAATGCTAATACGTCTAAATGTGAATGCTTGTATTTCTACACTGTAGTATTATTACTTTTACTGAAGTACTTCTTCCACCACAACAATGGTTGTAACTGAGTACTTTTAGTCAAGTACTTTTTGTACAGTTATTTACAGTTTTAGTGTACTTTACTTTAGTATTTCTATTTCATGCTACTCTGTTTTTACTTCACTACCAAATGTTGTACTGTTTAACTTCACTACATTCAGTTAGCAACTAATTACTAAGTAGATTCACACTTTAAAAAACATTTGATCACCGTAGAAAGTCTACACAACAGAATACAAAGTAGTTAGAATGAGCACAGCTTTAACATCAAAATGAATCCTGTCTAATATGCATCAGTACTAATCCAATATATGATGTAACACTCTTAAAGGGGAAATTATGTATACTGTAGGTGCATTTTGGTGGTAATAGCCAAAAGCTAAACCTCTACTTGTGATGAGGTATTTTTACCATGTGGAACTGATCCTTTACTTAACTCAAAGTAAATCAAATCAAATCAAATGTATTTATATAGCCCAATATCACAAATTATACATTTGTCTCAGTGTGCTTTACAGACTGTACAGGTTACGACACCCTCTGTCCTTAGACCCTCTGTCCTTAGACCCTCTGTCCTCAGACCCCTCTGTCCTTAGACCCTCTGTCCTTAGACCCTCTGTCTTCAGACCCTCTGTCCTTAGACCCTCTGTCCTCAGACCCTCTGTCCTCAGACCCTCTGTCCTTAGACCCTCTGTCATCAGACCCTCTGTCCTTAGACCCTCTGTCCTTAGACCCTCTGTCCTTACACCCTCTGTCTTCAGACCCTCTGTCCTTAGACCCTCTGTCTTTAGACCCTCTGTTCTAAGACCCTCTGTCCTTAGACCCTCTGTCCTTAGACCCTCTGTCTTTAGACCCTCTGTACTCAGACCCTCTGTCCTTAGACCCTCTGTCTTTAGACCCTCTGTCCTCAGACCCTCTGTCCTCAGACCCTCTGTCCTTAGACCCTCTGTCCTTAGACCCTCTGTCTTTAGACCCTCTGTCCTCAGACCCTCTGTCCTTAGACCCTCTGTCCTTAGACCCTCTGTCCTCAGACCCTCTGTCCTTAGACCCTGTCTTCAGACCCTCTGTCCTTAGACCCTCTGTCCTCAGACCCTCTGTCCTCAGACCCTCTGTCATCAGACCCTCTGTCCTTAGACCCTCTGTCCTTAGACCCTCTGTCCTTACACCCTCTGTCTTCAGACCCTCTGTCCTTAGACCCTCTGTCTTTAGACCCTCTGTTCTAAGACCCTCTGTCCTTAGACCCTCTGTCCTTAGACCCTCTGTCTTTAGACCCTCTGTACTCAGACCCTCTGTCCTTAGACCCTCTGTCTTTAGACCCTCTGTCCTCAGACCCTCTGTCCTCAGACCCTCTGTCCTTAGACCCTCTGTCCTTAGACCCTCTGTCTTTAGACCCTCTGTCCTCAGACCCTCTGTCCTCAGACCCTCTGTCCTTAGACTCTCTGTCTTCAGACCCTCTGTCCTTAGACCCTCTGTCCTTAGACCCTCTGTCTTTAGACCCTCTGTTCTTAGACCCTCTGTCCTTAGACTCTCTGTCCTTAGACCCTCTGTCCTCAGACCCTCTGTCTTTAGACCCTCTGTTCTTAGACCCCCTGTCCTTAGACTCTCTGTCCTCAGACCCTCTGTCCTCAGACCCTCTGTCCTCAGACCCTCTGTCCTTAGACTCCCTGAACGTTATCAGTGGCAACCTGCCACATGAGAGACAGAAACTCTGGGGATGATGCCCCGGATAATGAGTTAGTAACATACATTTACATAAATGCATACAGATAGAGAGGGAGAAGAAGAGAGGGAGGGGAGGAGAGAGAAAGAGAAGGAGGAGAGCAGGGAGGTGTCCCCCGGCAGTCTAAGCCACTCTAAAACTCTAGAACTCTAAATCCAGATTGAAAAACCTCAAATAAACTATTATTATGTAAAAAATCACATAACTGTTTTGCAACTGCTTTCTCAAGGATCTTAGCGAGAAAGGGAAGGTTAGATATCGGCCTATAGTTGGCTAAAACCTCTGGATCAAGACTAGGCTTATTAAGAAGTGGTTTTATTACAGCTACTTTAAAGGATTGTGGTACGTAGCCAGATAATAGAGACAGGTTGATCATATTTAATAACGAGGTGTTAATTAAGGGTAAAACTTCTTTAAACAGTTTAGTTGGAATCGGGTCTAAAAGACAGGTTGATGCTTAGACGATGAGATTGTTGAAGTTCTTGGTTAAGGTTGATTGGAGTAAAACAGTCTAGATATATTTCAGGAGTTACAGATGTTTTTAAAATTGCGGAAGTTGAAGTTAAGTCATTACCAATTGAGGGCAGGAGGAGATTAATTTTGTCTCTAATAATTATAATTTTATGGTTAAAGAAGCTCATGAAGTCGTCACTACTGAGAGATATAGGAACAGAAGGCTCTGTAGAGCTGTGGCTCTCGGTCAGCCTGGCTACAGTGCTGAAGAGAAACCTGGGGTTGTTCTTATTTTCTTCTATTAAGGAAGAGTAATAAGCTGCTCTGCATTACGGAGAGCCTTCTTATACGTTTTAAGATGATCTAACCAGACTAAACGAGATTCTTCCAATTTAGTGAAACACCATTTACTTTCAAGATTTCTGGACTTTTGTTTTAGTTTGCGGATTTGTAAATGAAGCCATGAAGCTTTCTTTTTATGTTTTATGACCTTCTTCTTAAGAGGAGCGACAGAGTCGAGTGTTATTCGCAGTGAGGCTGCAGTGCTATCAACAAGATGATTAATGTGGGAGGGGCTAAAGTTAGCATTGGAGTCCTCCATTATATTGATATTGAGTCCTGGTATTGAATTAAGTGCTGATGGAATCACTTCCTTAAATTTAGTCACAGCACTTTCAGATAAACATCGAGCGTAGGATATTAGCTGGCTTGTAGTCCAGTAACAGGACTTCAAAAGTTATTAAAAAATGTTCTGATAAAAGAGGATTATGTGGACACACTGATAAACTTTCAATTTCAACACCATATCCCAGAACAAGGTCCAGAGTGTGGTTTAAACAGTGAGTTGGTTCATGTACATTCTGACTGAACCCAATTGAATCTAATATTGAGATAAACGCATTATTAAGGCTCACTATCAACATCCATATGAATATTAAAGTCACCTACAATAATTACTTTATCTGTTTTAAGGACTAAACTTGATAAAAATTCTGAGAATTCAGATAGAAATTCAGAATACGGACCAGGAGGGCGGTACAAGTGGTGTTTACTCTTATTCAGCAAAATGACAATAAAGACAGTATTAATGATAACGCTCCTCTTAACCCACCTATTGTAATGTAGCATCAAATTCATCACGCTACAGAAAAAAACAAAATACCTTTTGTCTAAAATGAAACATGTTTCTGCTCATAGGATGTCCGTGAACACTAGAAAAGTTACCCCAGATTCAGATATGGAAGCAGCTTGCAAAGCAGAAACATCCAGAAAGAAAACCCCTACACTGGAACTGTCCGGTGCAACACGGGTAAAGATGGACACTTTAAGTTATTTGGTTATTTGTGGAAATTAATTCTTGGTAAACTTCACACACTAGACAAACCATCTGGCAAAAAACCTTCCTAAACTGTGTATTATTGTTAACCCTAGTCCAATACTGTTGTTGCCAAGGCTATTTCTTGTTCTGTTTGTTTCTTCTAGTTCCTGAATATATATATATATATATATTAAACATTGTGCGTTGTTTTAAGTCGACATTACTTTATCCTGCCTCTATGCTTAACACAGAGTGCTGCCATTGTCATACACACTCTATTAACACACTACCTGTCCATCCAAATCCAATATACAGACTTCAAAAAGAAACAGGTTACTGAATAAAAAGATCAGATCAGTGTGAAGGAAGGAAATGTGGGAATAATTGTTTTCTCTGTTGTGACGTATCTGTCAGCTTCCAGAGAGCACCAGCTGCCTGGCGTGCTCGGAAGACGGCAGGTACCTCAGCCTGGGTCACTCCCAGGGCTTGTCTGTGTGGTGTGCATCTTCTCTGATCTGTGCTGCAGAGTGGCTGCAGGAAGGACTCGAAATTACTTCGATTCAAATGACCAGAATGGCTGAGAAAGTCTACCTGCTCTGCACAGTTGATGATATGGGTGGGTGGTACGCCTCTCGCATCCCTCCCCTGCATAAAACATGTGTACATAGTTATTTATTTCTACACCTAAAATGCTCTAGCTTGATGCTGAAGTCGTTAATTATTACTAGACTGAGACAATAACACCTGTGAGTAAGAGGAAAGAGAGTCAGTACTAACGGCTGACACCTTCCACTGCAGGTGTTGCCAGAGTCTTTGCATATCAGTGTGAAGGCATTCACCTCCTCAGTGTTATTAACACCATGGTGCGTATTGATTTAGATATACCCTATCTTACCACCACCACCACCACAAGTGTTTAAGTGTCGTTGATAAGGGTACATTGAGGAAGTATCACGCTGTTTTATGTGATAGTTTTGCTAAATGTGTATATTTCTAGGAATATACTTATCATTTTTGAATGAATGTAATTCTTTTTATAATACAATTTCTTTATTAAATAACTCTTTCGATATCAGGAAAACATCAACAAAAGGAGAATTTGCTTGACATTTGAAGTGTCTGAAGGGGGAGATTATGGAGCTGCGTCAATCAGCTGTAAGTAAGCCCTTTACTTCCTGTTGAGACAGTTTTATTATATGATCTAATTATTAACCTCACTTTCACATATTGAATCGCATGCTTGTCACATTTCTATCAGGTAACCGTGCTGTTTGGCTCGAGGTCTATCACTTCCCCTCAGAAGCATGGCTGAAAGAGTTGGAGATGGCACAATCACAAACTCAGGTATTGTACTGACATTGGATTGGTAGTCTGGCTTGAACATGATTGTGTTTTAGACATGAATTTAATTTGGTGTTAGTTAAGTTTTTTTATTCAAGTCATTTGTTGTAACTGCACAGAAAGAAAAAAGGAGGGGAGCAGTTGAATCTAAAAAGGTGAGAAAATGCTCAAATATGTGCACAAATACAGGAAAAGGCTTGGACTCAATGCTGCCTGAGGAAGAGTGCTAACCTTGAAACGCAATCCAGAGAGGCTGCTGATTAACGTTCCTTTCTGTAATTAGACTATAGGCCAGTTTAACTGCTGCCACATGCTGATATATGTCATTGAATTACAAGTTCAGAAACAACTTTCAGGCAATTGGAATGTTTTTTTTAATCCTCAGGGTCTAAACTCATCTGTCGATGTGGACGTGAAATGGTCTCCAGTTAAAGTGGTGATTAAAATCAAGCCACCCAAAAAACCAGCAGGTATAATTGTATTTAGAAGAGCAATGTATTACAACTATAAAACAGTCATTGTAGAATAACAACAGAACAGAAATCCATTGTGTGTGTGTGGTGTGTGTGTGTGTGTGTCTGTGTGTGTGTGTGTGTGTGTGTGTGATTATATTCAGTTTATTTAGTTTTAATGACTGAAGTAACAATTATTTCTGTTACAAAAATAAGTTAACTAATAAGCATGAGGACACATTCCAGTTAAGAATCCATATCCCAGCATGTTCCTGCTGTTTTGCAGGGACAGCATTGGATGGTCCCCTTGAGGCGTTGCAAATGTCAGACTTTGTTGCACACTGTTTGGCTCTGGACGTACACACCAGCAGCAGTTGTCGATGGCAGGAACAGTGTTTTGAGAGAGATGCAGGAAAAACAAAGGAAACAAATGCAAGGTACAGAAAGGTTTCCAGAAATACAATCAGTCATGAACAGCTGAGCTGCTGCGATAGATCTGGTGTAGATTTACTTACACGGTCTTTGAATGAAGTCTTTGCAAAAAATATTTTTTGGCCTTTTTTTTGTAATCTTTTTATTATTTTGTGCAAAACAACAGGATGACAATAAAATGACATGACAATCAATGGTGCCCTTTACCATCCCCGACCCACCTCCCCGTCCCACCCTTTATTGCGTGACAGTACATAATAATGAATAAATAGAGAAAGAGACAGAACGTGAAATATAATATAATAATAAATTACTATAGTGATAATAGTAGAAGAAGGAATATTAAAATAAATACATTGAAAATACAAATAGCATCAAGTCTTGTAAAATATTTGGTGAGGTTTAGGACGCCCTGACTCCGATGCAGACGCTCCTCCCCTCGTGTTGTCTCATATTAATCACATAAATCCTTTTTCAGACGTTGCACCCAGCACTTCCTTCTGCCTCGTGGTCAGTTTCCTGGTGACGGTAAAGCAAAGTATCAGCCAGGTGTGTGTATGTGTGCGTGTGTACATTTGACAGTAGCAGTTGCCAGTTAAATTAATCTCTATTGATTGTATCCTGTAGTGGTAGGCAATGCTTCTTTTAATGTCATCTCTGACCTTTCCTCAGCAGGTCCTGTTGCTGTGTGTGTGTGGTGGAGTGGCAGCCATAATCTTCTTCAGTATTTGCTGCAAAAGGCACCAAAGAACAAACCAGGTAGGATATTTATCTACCGGTGCTCACATCTTTAAAACATGTTGTGCGTTGTTACTAGAGAGGGTAATGTGCAGACGTTTTCTGGTTCTGACCTTTCTCGTTTTGAAGCAGATATGGAACTAATACCAGATTTGTTGTGGCCGAATGCAAAGGAAATCCTCTGCTCTGCTGTTAGTCCATGCACACGTTACATAGCTCTTGGGCTCGATGATGCTTTGGTGTGTGTGTGGGACCGGCAGTCTGGTGAGCAAACCTTATAGTGAGGTATCTCTAAGATGTGATCAAACGTGACCCCAGTGTCGTTCAGCTATAACAATACAGTTTATTAGATTTCTCTTAATCGGAAACTCTTGATTATCATGTTGTAGAAAAAGCCACATTTAAACATCTTGTGTGTGTGTGTGTGTGTGTGTGTGTGTGTGTGTGTGTGTGTGTGTGTGTATCTTCCCCTCAGGGTCTCCTCTGTCTGTTGTCTCAGTGTCAGCATCAGACAGTTCCTTCTTCAGGATGCAATTTGTTGATTACTGGCCTGCGTCTGCTGATGATTCCCAAAACTTTACCGCAGAAAAAGTCCGTCTTTTGGTGTCGTGCAGAAGTGGAGCAATTCTTACAGTGACCACGGGACGAGGGGCACACTCCTGCTCAGTGCAGCTCACTGAAAGGTTACCTGAGATCTAACTTTTTCCCGTCAAATGAAATGCAATCATATTTTATCAAACAAAACATTTCCATACACTCTTTTCTTTATCTCTGCAGGCCAAAAGACAGCGGCGACTTCCCAACTGTCACTGCATCAGTGCCATTCCTGCAGAGTTTGGTAGAAACACTGAAGTTGTTGATTAAAAAAAAAAAAGCTTGAATCATAATACAAAAGGAAATTCTATAGAATTTACAGTATTATAATTTCTTGTTTTTGACTCAACTAGATGCTTGTAGGTGCAAAGAAATGGAAAAATGTTCCTCCAAGATGTCGTCAACAAAACCCTGGTGTGCTTCTTGATTCCTCCCAAAACTCATCTGATAGCCACTCCCTGCAGCCCTGTTTATGCTGTGAACACCAAACAGCAGACTCTGTTCATACAAGGTAAACCCAAAGCCAACTATTCCTTTATTTTTACATTGCACCGAAGCAGGAGAAAAGCATCGATAAGGGAATCACTGGTTAGATGAGATGTGAACTACGCTCACTCAAGCCTTTCATCCCTTATGCAGGTGACCAGAGCCCCAGCTGCAGTGGAGGAAGCAATCTTTTCATCTTCCATTTTGGAGAGCCTGACATCATAAAGCAGTATATCATTTCCAGTCCAGTCCCTCCACGACAGCAAAACACACTGAGCTGTGTCTCTCTAGAGGAAACCTGCAATCTCTACCTCCAGCAAAGGTTGCACTCTTTGTGTCTTTATGCCACGATAACCTGAATACGTGGTGTTCAATTGTCCGACTGCCATGGACAAAGCACAAACAATTAATAGTTGAATGTTAAAGTAGCGTCTTGTCTTGTGTTTTCTATGTTTTCATGTGAAGAGCGCTGTCTGTGGATGAAAGGCTCAAAGCTATAATGCAGACATGGAAGCAGCAACAGGAAAGTGCGGTGACGGTACAACAGAGGCACAGCAGATGAAGAGCGGCAATCTGTTTTGCACGGAGGTACTATTATTATACTGTTGTGCATGTGCATGTTCGCAGCCGCAGACGTAAATGTTCCACGTGAAATTGCTGCAGTTAGTGCAAATGTATAAAGTAAGTGAAAAGCATAAACGTGTGTCTGAATCTGCTTCAGACATGTGAAATAGATGAAATGTTCTGATTTTTAAATGTTGTTTTAATGAATTTAAATGTCAGGCAGACGTATTTTTCCAATTAGCCGGAGATGTTATACCGTTTAGTAACTGATGTTGTAACTTGCTGCTATGTAAATGATTAAATCTAATATTTTCTCCAGGGCTTTGAATAATGAGAGCAGTACACATTGCAACAAATGAGAGAGTTCAATACCATGACTAAATCTAAGCAAAGCGTGGAAGCCTGGAGCATTAAACGCTATCTTAATTGGATCAAAGGCTGCAGGACTGTGTCCATTATTTATGGTAAATCATAATGCAATTCAGGGACAGTAAGTTGCTGAATTATTTATTTTTGATTATTGTCAGTTGATCCTCTTGCGCCTTGAATCAGGGGCTCTGCCTGTAAATGCACCTTTCATACAAGACTCACTCGTTTTATACGATGTCACGGGTCCAAATGTGACCGTACACACCGACCTTATCTCCAGCTTTTATTAGTTTTTAAGACAAATCAAACAGATGTGAGGCACTGATCCTGCATTTGTCTTACTGTACACAAAGGAATTACATAGTTTCGCTGTGGCGCTGGAAGGCCATGTCTGATATGTTTATGTAGAAGGGTGAGTGTATCCAGGCTGATTATGACTGGGCCCTACTCAGTCATGGCACACAGGATTTTAGTTGCCTTTGGGGTCCTTGAATGTTTCATATGCCACGTTTTAATGTCAGAAGACACAAAAAAAACAGAAGCGGGTGCAGAGAGTTTGCTTAATTTAATAATTTGAATTGGAATTGTGTAATCTGTGACAGAACGGTCTTAACAAATACCCACTCAGGGCTCTGGGGAAGTGTAGGGTTAGTTATATAAGATGTATATTCTTGTTTTATGCCACTGGTACATTTAACGGAAAGAAAAAAGAAACAATCGATTCAATTCTTTGACCCCTTGACCCTACTGAGAAGTTACACAGCTAGCAAACACAGAGACGTCTAATTAACTGTAATAATAACCTTTTTATGCTTTTGCTTTGTCCCTGGCATAAATAGACACGCATTAGCAAAAGCTAAGGTAGAAACAAAACAGCACAAATGGCAGTGACAGTCTGCCTCTGAACCTAAATGTCAACCAGTTGAACTGTTGGAAGCCAATAAGTGGAACTTTGAGCTTGTTTTTATTACATAATGCTGAAACGATTAAAAGAAGTCGATTAAATGAGTAGTTTTGTTGTATTTAAATACATATTGTTTTGTCTTAAGTCATATTTTAAATCAGGACCATTTTCCAGATCCTGCTGTTTTACATTCAGGAAGAGTAAAGCATGAAGGGATGCATACAGAAGAAGTTATGAAATATGTGTGTATATTTAAAGAATGCATGTTTTCTTATCTCAGTTTAAGATTATTATAGTTTGTAGCCGTAGTAGATGGATTTAATACTTTTTCTAGACATGAAAGAAGCAAGCTGATGCAATTTTCAGTGATTCCGATTTGTAAATAAATGATGTTTGTTAGGAAAATGACATTAAATTTTAATAAACTATCATTACATGATATCTCCCACTGTTGAGGTTAGTCACTGCACCTGAACCTCCCTTTCTCCACTTTGTTCTGAACAAATCAAGAAATGTTTTCCAGAGAGAGAGGGGGATTTTAAAGTTATTTGTTATCTCTGCCAATAATACACTTCTCACACTTAAAGGGGAGAAATGGCCTTTTCATTTGGACGCTATGACTCATCACTGAGAAGCAGCAGCAGTCCCCTCAGGGACTCTACTGCTACACATTACTGCAAACATAAGTAAGTGTTTGCATAACAGAAGCAGAAGCAGAATTAGCATGGCGTTGCTCTGCAACAGGAATGTGCGTGCTTACAATTTCAGCTGAGAATTATTCCTCTCTCCACACGGCGTGATGGGATCTTACTTCTGAAAATTAGCACACTCACAATACACACTCTAAATCCCAGTGAATACTTTTAATTCAAAATGACCACATGTTACAATGTACAGAGCACTAAACTTTCCTTTATAACAGAAGCGTGTTACAGTAGGAATACAGTAGCCCACACACCCGACAGTCAGAGAGCCTCATATGATGCTTTCAGGGCTGGACTGGTTTGGATCTCTCTCTGCATCATTGTCTACTGTGAGAAAGCTGCTTCTTCGCCGACATCGTCTCAGCTTTGCTGTGGTCATCGCTGCACAACATGAACCTCTCCTGGCTGACGGGGCTCGCCGCTCTTTCCAGTGGCAAAGAGTTGGCGGCGCAAGGGAAAGATCCAGTTAGAACCGTGTTGTTCTCCTTGTCGGACGCCGTTTTGGCTTTGCAATAAAACCTCCGGAGCCCCTTTCGGAAGTGAATGGTGAACAGGCCGTAGATGAGCGGGTCCAGGCAGGCGTTGACGAGCCCAAAGATGAACAGGATGTGGCTCAGCGAGTGGGAGACCTTCCCCTCCAGGTCGTTGGGGAAGAACCAGTACCACAGGCCCAGCAGGTAGTACGGCGTCCAGCAGACAATGAAAGACGAGACGATCACAATACTCATTTTAAGAGTTCTCATGCCGGGCTCTGGGGATGTTATTCTTCGAACACCGCAAATGCACTTCATTGGAGGGCACTGGGAGCAGAACAGATGATAAAATAACTAAATTAAATTAAAATAAATAAATGTTTACAAACCAAAGGCATAAACTCCGCTATAAGATTGTAACTATTAAAAAGACCAATGAGCCAGAACATAGGACATTTAAATTGACAATAAAATCGATATTTATCACTAAATAACAATAAAATATATTGAATGATTAACTTACTTTCCTGAAAATTGAGGTTTAAATGTAAGGTTTGATAGTCCACAGGGAGAACCCCCACCAGGCATGCTGTCATATAAATGCTTTCAACTGTTCACTGGTTCCCTTTATTTCAAAATAAGAGCGCACTGTTAAAATAACTTCATCCAGGATTTCAAATTCAATCCTCAAACTGCTTTGAAAGACCCAAATGGATTATATTAACAGGATTACTTTAGCCTCATATCGTTGTGCTACCTTGGCAGAACAGAACCCAGGACTGGGAAGAGATTGATTAATGTAATCTTTCAATGCTGGTTGTGATCCCAGTCACACACTCTTAAGCTCTTCGGCTCTTTCGAGTAAAAAGCATTAAATCACCTAATAAACAGCCCAGTTTGTGTTAATGCACTTTTACTAAAAGGGTCAAACAAAGCGCAGCAGCAGCCGTTATGTTATATAACAGCTAATCACTGAAGTAACCGGATCATCAGGGCTACATTTGAACTCACCGTTGTCGCTTTTCAGTCGTTTGGAGATCTCACAGAAGATCCTGGTGTAGCAGGTGATCATGATGACCAGAGGCAGCAGGAACAGGCAGCAGAAAGTGAACATGTTGTACGCCGTTTCATGCCAGTGAGCGGCAAAACTTCCACGTGTGGTACACTGAGTGAAGTCCTCGGGGTGGATGATGGTCACGTTGTGAAAAAGGAACATCTGAGGAGGGAAAGGAACAACAATCATGGCTACTCCAATGTGTACGGTGGATGTCATCATGCAGTTAGAACTTTCTATTCTAGACGGTCTCAGGACATTAAATGTAGCACGCGGCCTGCAAGAGCTACACAGGGCAGGTTGATGTACTTAAAAAAATGTTTTCTCTTTACAGCAATCAATAAATCAAATGCTTTTCAGTTGGACATTTAGAAACTCTCGCTTACTCTTGCTGTCTTCTCCGATGTTACTCACTCAAGCTTTAATAAAAACCTGTGTGTTGCCTGATCTAATGAACCAGTGGCTCGTGTTGTCAGCTGGGACACCTGGTCTTACCTGAGGGACTGACAGCATAACACTCATGCCCCACGCCACAGTCAGCATTACTCGGTTTCTCTTTCTGGCTTTAGTGATAGCCAGGGGGTTGAGGATGGCTGACTGCCTATCCAGACTGATCACCACGGTGACAAAGGCGCATGAGTACATCGCCTGCAGCTTAAGAAACATCAGAAGCCTGCAGGCAAAGTCCCCAGCAAGCCACTGGACTGTGATGTTCCACACGGCGTCCACAGGCATCACGATGAAGGTCACCAGCAGATCAGCCACCGTCAGATTGATTATCAGCACCCTGACATGGGATTTGCGTTTCCCGTCGCTGTGAGCCGCCCACAGCAAAGCCAGGTTGCAAAAGGCCGATATGCCGCAGAGAATGCACGTGAAAATCACTCTGACTTTGGCTGCTGTGGTGAACGTGGGCAGCTGCAAGGCATCGCCCCCCACTGTCCAATTGGAGGAGGGCGAGGAGCAGTTGTAGCTAGCGTTCAGCTGGTGGTCTGTTGTCAGGTGAAACATGGTCGCTGCAGAGTCACACAGAGTGGCGTTCATTTTCTGATGCTGGCAGAGGAAGCCACATCCTGCTCATCCACCATGAAGATCAGTGCTGGTAATGAGAGTGAAGCAAGAAGAGGCAAACAAGATGGAGAAGTCACGGGTCAGGGAGTGGGCAAAGGTCTTCCAAATATATCTGTTTTACCAAGAAACACAAAAAACCCATGAATGAATAATGCATGTCATCAAGAGGAAGTGATATGAATATGAATATATATATATATATATATATATATATATATATATATATATTGCAAATCAGTGAAGTGGACAGATGAACTGTGCGAACGTAGAAGCATGAATACACGACATTTAGCTCATGAACGTCTTCACACGTCCAATTTTTTCCTCGTGCATGTCGTCGTTTTAATATGCAAACTAAATTTACAAATGGCAAATACTGTTCAGAATTCATGAGTTATCGGAACACCGTGGGAACAGGAAAGATCTAAACTTTATAAAGCATTTTATAAGGTCTATCAAACTACTTCTGACATTTCTGTTTGCAGGGATCATAGTGTATTATACTTCCCATAGTTATTTTTATAATGTGATTATAAGTTACGAGTGAAAATTAATTTGCAATGTTTTATGTAATACAAATATCATAAAGTAATGAAGCAGCAGTTATTAAGTATTATGATACTTGATCTTATAAGTCATTATAAATGCTTCATCTTATTGTTATGACACATTGTGAATATGTACGAGCGTTATAACTACCATACGGTGATGTGAGCAGATTATAACACATTATAAGTATGTTTATAATGTGCTATAGACATGGACATAGAAAGTGTTACCAAAACGTATTTTCTGGATTTAATAATGGATGTAATAAATAAAGATTATTATATTTGAACAATTTGTTGGGATCACCGTGTATGAAATCTTTGTTGTTTGAGCCAAAACTGCAACAAGAACAAAATGAATGAAGGGTTTGATTTTAAATGAATCAGTCCACTGGGCTCTCAGTGTCCCGGTGCATTTAATGAGAGCTTGGCAGCCGCTGTGTTGTCAGGTTAGTGTTGCACACCTGCACCTGTGGAGCTGCACAGCTGCATCACTGACGTGCTGTGAATACGAAACCACACCAAGTGTTTCAGGGGATTCCTACTTACAGAAAACAATAAACCTTAAGACCTTTTTCAGATCATAAATGAATAAACAAATACACAGCAGTGACCTGTGATGTCCGGCCTTGGTTGTGTTCAATGAATGGCATGTTGGCAGACAAGATGACACACAACATGATGCAAATATTGTCCATGTACCCGAATTAAATCTGATATGCAGAGCACGGTCCATTTAAGCACAATTACGGACACGCACGCACCACTTACACAGCCTCTCTCTCTCTCTTTCCTATTTTAATCGAGGTGAATATAAGCAAAAATTCATTATTTGACGAAACCCAACATTTTCTCTTAATAATGAATCTCGCATTATTATTTTTAAAATAGATAACTGCACTCAGACATTCACATGTCAGGAATATTAAGACAGAAGGAGCCTCACATAAACCTTTTAAAGCCAGATCACACTGAGCATCCCTGCAGTTTGAAACTGGCTCCACAGATGGATGTATACGCGTTTTCTTTTTATTTAATGATCATTATTCCCACATTTGACACTGAGTGCACGTGTAGCCCCAGAACACATTAAAGCTGTAATATATATTCAGTATCATGTCTCCTATCTGAATCTTAACATGCAACAACAAAAAGAAATCTAACTTACGTTCATGTGCAGCGGAGAGAAAGCCCCTTTGAGCACTTCTGGGACCCTAACTATTTACAAATCACAGCAGGACGGAAGCCTGGTAATGCCCCTTTGTGTTTGTCATAGGCTGCAGCTGTAAGTTTCGCAAGGCACCTGTTCACCGACACCTCCTGGAGCCGTCCAGCTCCTCTGCGATCCGTGCGTCCAGTGCGCATTTCCAGGCGCGCCACCTTTATCCATATAGCCTACCAATCAGAGCCCTGCAACAGACAACCCGGGGTGTGGTCTGACCTCAACTCCATATGACTGAAATATTAGTTAGAAAAGAAAGATAAATACAAATGTATGATCTCCACAAGAAGAACAAACAGCAATCATGTAAGTAAATGCCAGAAAGACATAAGTGGTAAAAAGAGACCCTCGTGGAAAGAATATCACTCATGAAATCACAATTTTGGAATGTGAGACTGCTTGAAAAACAATATTCTCTTTGACCACGTCTGCAAACAGCAAGAAGACTCAAGTCTGTCAGCTGAATATGAAGAATATAGAGAATCGTTGTACTTTTAAGTTACAGCTAAGCTAATTCTCATCATCACAAATGAGCATTTGATTAGTGCAGTACTTAGAAACCTGGTCATGAGGCAAGACCCAAGTGACACACCTGTCCACATGATTGTCCACAGTTGGGTGTAGTAGTTGGTTGAAGCTTCTCATTTGAAGTCCTACTCCTGAATGTCTTCAATAGAATAGTTTCACAGTGTGTGAAATATGCTTATTCTCTTTCTTGTAACATTTCTGAATTCCTAAAGGTGGCTGCTTTGTGGTGTCTTTACAAAGCATGGCTCAGACAGCTTTAAGACAGCATGTTTGGTCATTTGGGACACAGTTTGGGACATATTTCAAAGAATAACCTTACTTAACCTTAAATAAATGTCTAAACTCACTTGATATTATGTATTAGTCTATTATGATGTGTTTTTGCACTCTCTCACTCGATCTGGCCGCCTGTTTCATTCCAGTGTGCAATAGTGAATTCATCATGTAACGCAGTCAGTGGTGCTACGCCTCCAAACTGGTTTATTCTTGGAACAGACAGTAGAAAGGGCAGCCGTGATGGCTATTGGACAAACACACTGCTGAGTGATCTCTATTATATGCCTAGTGGTAAACATTCAATTAAGCAAGGAAGGAATTAATTAGGATTTCAGACGTGGGTCTGACATTTGTTTACAAAAGGTGTTCCACTGGCAGACATTTACTTTGTTAGATAAAATACAGAGATTTAATAAATAAGGTTACTTTATTTGTACCCGTAGGTAGATTTGGTTTGCAGTAGAAAGACGAGGTATCTATCGTGACACACATTTTTACAAACAACAGAGAGAACAGACAGAAGCACCCCAGGCTCCAATAAACACTCAAACCACTAGAATAAATATGAATAATTTAATAAATAAATAGGCATTGCTTCTATAGCATCTGTGCAAGGTTGCTACGACTTGTTCGCCTGAGTCATGGCTGCTGGAAAGAAACTGTTTTTATCCCGTTTGGTTCCACATCTGGGGACAACCTCCGTCCTGAAGGAAGAAGCTGAAACTCACTGTCATCAGTACAAACTCTACAGAAGTTGTTCCCTTTGTCCTCAAAGGACCCTGTTTCTGTAAACTGACGCTGACTGAGTGACATCATTTATGGATATTTCATATCGTATCCAATGCATAGTGTAGAACAGCTGATGTACTGTACGACTAACCCAAATATTGAAAGCAATGACTGCAGGACGTTTTGCATCACAGAGGTTTTATATTATTTTAAAAAGTATTAAACATACTTAATACTTATTTTCTTCTCCGTACTGCTGACCCATAGTCCTCTGTGCTCTTCTCTAATGCAGGACAATGACAGCGAGGCGGCTCGTCTTCACCATGCCTTCATCCTGTGAGTTTAAAATAAAGTTTATATCTTCCATAATAATCCAAACTTCAATCAATCAAAGGTCCATTATGGTGCTTAACGTATTGAAACATTGAAATTGAAACAGAGTGAGCGGACATTGTGTGGCCTAGCAAGGCTGATAAATGATCTCCTGTGTCTCGTATTATGGTTTGATGAATTCCTTAAAATGATCAATGTAAGGTAACATGATTGTTTGCACTTTTTGTAAGTCGCTTTGGACAAAGGCGTCAGCTAAATGAACTGTAATGTAATATAATGTAATATAATATAATGTAATGTAATGTAATGTAATGTAATGTAATGTAAAGTAACATGTCAACCTGAAGGATGTCAGAGGCAAGTTAACCACCACACATTGTAGTGTTTGCAGTGGAAAGAAACATATTCTGTCATCTTTGCACATGAAAATCTTTTATTTAAATCTCATCCTAAATCTCTACTTTTGATTTACAAGCTACATTTAATCATAGTATGGATAGTTGTTGTCATTGTTGGTGTTTCGTGCATTTTAAGTAATTAAATAGTTACGAAAAAAACAAGATAAAATAATCAACAAAACACTCGAGAGAGAAAAAGAAAAGAGTAAATTAAAGAACCGATTTTATAAAACTATATATTTGACAGATAACTGATAAATTCAAGTCAGAGAATACAATATACCAATAAAGGTATAAACAACAACAACACACACACAATATACACACAACATAGTTAACCTAAATACTGTGTGATATATATACACTCACCCATCTTTCCTCAACGATATTAACTTGATTTATAAGTCTTATGTTGTCATTGATGTGTGTGTGTGTGTGTGTGTGTGTGTGTGTGTGTGTGTGTGTGTGTGTGTGTGTGTGTGTGTGTGTGTGTGTGTGTGTGTGTGTGTATAATAGGCCAGCACTCAAATGTGATCTCATTTGGATGAGTGATTGGTTCCCTGCGGCTGCGTTTATGCGTATTAAGTCTGCATTCACGCAGCACATGCATCGTCTTTGTATCCATTTTATTGTAGCATTAAGTAAACAAAAGAAAATTATATAATATACTTCAGTTGTCAATGTTGTCAAATTGCAATCAGTGGCAACTGAGACAAACATACCTTCCCTGATTTCATTCCACAATCCACATTCTTCTCTCAGAAATGTTTTCACTGATTGATGATTTGCAGCAGTGATTGAAATCGTGATGTAAGTGCGTCAGAGAGGGAAAGCAACCGTACCTGCTGTATTTATAATCTCATGACCCCTCACCATTCACCTTGTGACCCCAGGAGCTGTTACACAACATAACTTGTATGTACAGTATGACTGTTTGCTCAGTGCCGTCACATTTTCTAAATATTGCAGTATTTAGTAATGGCATGTTTTCACATGTAGTGTTTGTCCTGAGATTTAAAGGTTGTTGGTATATAAATGGCAGCATGAGTCATTTATTTAAGTAAAGAAGTGTCAAACTTTTGCAGACGTTTTATTTCAGCCAGGCTCCTCCAACAGATTCAGAGTCACACCTGCGGAGCACAGTCAATATTATTATTATTATTATTATTATGGGGACATTTGTGCCAACGTAGAGGCAATATTTTCTACATTAGAGGTTAACCTGCACAGTGAAATATGGAGTATGCCTGGAGATGTAGGTTGAAAGGAAGCTCTCAACATGATTAAAGTGCTCTGGTGGAAAGAAACCGTGGTTGGATTGTAAGAGTGCTGTGTTTAAGTACATTACGTTGGGATGAAACCCTTAAAGTGTGTCCTGTCTGTAGAGCTTCATTTTGTATTCAGGGTGTGAATCTTTAAATCTATATACGTAGAAAACAACATTCACGAAACTCTGATTTCTAGACGTTTAATCTACAAGGAGTTGACCCATGTCCCCTTCTGCGGTGACCTTGTATAGATGTTGCAGGATTTGTTTTGATTGATTGAGATGGATTAATTTCCTTGGTTCCAATTTAGAAAAGACACTCATGTGATGTTCAACTCGCGCGTAAGGAAGGGAACATGCTGACCCAAAACATGTTGTAATGTGTCACCCTACTCTTCCGGCTTCATTCATCACAAGCTCTTGAAGGGAAGTCGTGTCACACAACACAACTCAATACTCAATTCGCACTCATGTGTGTTATTGAGCTATTTGTTAATTAAAGTAAGATGGAAGAAAAAGCAAATCTGCCTTCAATAAAGGGATGTTAAATGTTTATTTGTCAAGAGAAGGTGTGTATTCTACCATCATATTACCCTACTACTGTTTCTCCCAATGGTAATGCGAACACTACTGTATTCACAACAATCTACAGGCCAGCCACAAGTTTGTACACAATCAAAACACAGTGTTTGAATTTGAACCTCGCCGTTCATGTCTAGCTAAGCTAAGCGTATTTGCTGCGGCCTCCTTTTTTTTTTACAGATATTGATGCTGAATCCCTCACAGAAGAGCAGTGTGTGCCCCTATGTCATCAACCTAAATGCAGCGGCTCTTTTGTGGCACGATATATGACTTAGAGAGGCACACTGCGATGACAAAGGATCACACTTTATTTAATGTGACTGAAATTGGACATGTGCCATTTCAAACTGAGCCACATTTAAGCATTTTAGCCAATTATTGTGTCTACGTGGCCGCTGTATTTAAGCAGTGGCCGCTCAGTCTCAAGTGCCCTGAAGTGAAACGGCTAAAACAGTTATCTAAAAGTTAAACAATGCACTTAAAGTACAAACAGTCAAAGTACTCATTCTGCACATTTCAGAATATTATATATTATTTTATTGTGTTATAAATATTAATACATTATTGTGTTCATTATTTTAATGGTGCAGCAGTTGTTTTGTTTTTGTTTTAATTACTGCCGGGTAGCTTCAATAAAGCTCAATAAAGTTTTATCTTAACCTATAATAATAATAATAATAATAATAATAATAATACATAATAATAATAATAATAATAATAATAATAATACATAATAATAATACATAATAATAATAATACATAATACATAATAATAATAATAATAATACATAATACATAATACATAATTAGTTGATTATATCTTGTATTATTAATCTGAATCTTCAAAGTATCTGAAGTTATTAAATACATGTTGTGGAGTAAAAGTAAAAAATAGCATGAAATGGAAATACTAAAGTAAAGTATTTAAATACAGTACTTGAGTAAATGTACTTAGTTACTAGATTTTCATAAAATATCCTAAATGTTAAAGTGTTTTATTTTACATTTGAAGCCTCCACCACCGACAAAACTGTAGCCAAGTATCAGGAAACCAACAATTTCTCATTATCGCAAAGAATAAAAGACTAATTTTGTGTGATAATATATTAATTTAAACAAAATGAGGATGAATATAGAGCCCTCTCCATTGCTTGTGAACAGCTTGATTGAACTAATTTCACAATCAGCATAGTACATCATGCTTTAAAGTGCAGCCTGTACCCCCCACCCCCCCCCCCCCCCCCCCCCCCCTGCTGCACAGGCCAAGCTGACACTCTAACCATCTCAACTGGAGCTAACGCCTTCATCAGTGTCCTCTCGGCTTGAACTGCTGTCCTTTCCCATTACGCTGAGAGCACACAGCACACAAAGATTGGACCATTAGCCTAAAAGGAACATTTATTCTATTTTCCCTCAGCGGAGAGTTTGACACAAGGGAGAACGTTCTGGCAGGCATCGATTCTTAATAATGCTGCGTGTGTCAAGAGCTATATTACAAGCAGTCACTTCTAATCGTTCTGTTAGCAGCAGTACTGCACTGAGACGTTAAACTTTAAAATCTGATTTTTATTTCTCTCTCTCTCTCAAACTTTTGTAAATTCAACATTTTGTCTTCAGTATACGTTTTGGCTGTTTGTAAATAATTAGGCTATAGAGGCGCGGGGAAGGGTCTGGTCATCATTGCAACGTGAATTCATTTTTATCTTCCATAGAATAAATGTTTAAACATCCGAAGGAATCAGCATAAATCAATCTGTGTGTGTGTGTGTGTGTGTGTGTGTGTGTGTGTGTGTGTGTGTGTGTGTGTGTGTGTGTGTGTGTGTGCGGGCAGATGGGTATGCATGTTGCGTTTCGGATGTCTATACTTGGTTTGGATTAGACATTTATAAAATATGAATTCCTATTGTGAAAGTGAGCAGCATCATTAGTAGAATACAGATTTGCATATAAATAGATTTATATGCAAATAGACAAACACTGTTGATTTACAACATACTTTTCCCAGAATAGATTCCAGCGAAATATCTATTCACAAATAATATATATTCATATTGTGACTACTTAAATCTGAAATATAGTACACTTAAAATGCATTGAAAGCAACACGACTGTCGTCATCTAAAGCAACAGTTACCATCCAGTTAGTGTTTCCTTGCAAGCTTTAGCAAAACGGCAAATTTAAAGCAACAGAAGCAGCCGCCGGGTACTCAGGTCAGGGTCACACAAGGCGAGGCAGCTGCTGCGTTTATCTCAAGCCTTGGTGCTGTGAAGCTTCAGGGGTGAGCCCCGAAGTCCATCACCATATGTTTAGTCTTAGCTTCACGTTAATCCATCACAGATCACACAAAAAGAGGAAATGTAAATTACTGCTTTGTGGGAAATCCATATTGAATACTTTTTAATATTTATCATGAGCTCAATGATCTCTTCTTACTGAATAGAGCAGCTCTGCACGTAATGATCTGAACATGAGCTTTGTGTGAATCTGACATGAGGTGCGGCATCTGATTACACCTTGGACGAGCGATCAGGCTATTAGCTAATTGGTGCCGAGGAGTACACTGGACGACAAATGATCACCATTAAAAACATGACCTCGTCTTCACCAGTGGTCACGTCAAACTGCATGAGTCACACATTAATAAGGCTCAAGCGAAGCTAAAAGGACAAAGGGCACAGTAGTATTCAGTGAGTGACCATAAGAGTGTAAAGTGTGAATAACAAGTCACACAAAGATAAAAAATGCTCAACACTACAAACCTAGAAGATGTCATGAAGTGATTAATATAATAACATCACACTCCATGCTATCGGAACAAAAATAACTTGGATATTCTGAGCTGGGGGGGGGGGGGGGGGGGGGGTGTGCAGCATCCTTTGCAGGCTGGTCATCTATGTGTGTCATTAGTTGATAAGGATTAAGTATATAAAGGCTGTTTTCTGGAAAGTAACTCATTTGAGATCAAAAGACCCCCACAGTTCTGCTGGCCTCTGACTTGCAGCGAGGCCATGTAGGGGCGCCATTAGTAGGGCAGCATCTCAGATTCTCCATCTATTTTATCCACTTTATCCACATCCGATATGGACGATGCTGTTTTTCAAAGAGAAATAGAAACTGCAGGACTTCAATTCAAAAGTGCAATAATTGAACTTTATAATGATCTTATAACAAGACGACTGCATGGCTGCACTGGCACAGAGATAATGTAAGAAATAGATTTGTAAAAGACACATCCCCCTATTTATAATCAAGACCTGTGGTGAGCTGTAGAGGCTGAACACGGGGGACGTGTCGCCGTCACAGAGACCTTTTACAAATCGATTGCTTACATTATTTCTGTGCCGGTCCAGCCATGAAGTTGTCTTGATACAAGGTCAGTATAAAGTTCACACACTACCACTCTCTAATAATTCTTTATTCATGCATTTTAGATGAGTTATGTTATTCATAAGAGGATTTGGGTTGTTCAAATGTGCTATCATGTTTACGCTCCACTTATTTAAACATTAAAAATCACAATTATTTGTTGTTGATATTCATTTAAATATGATTTATGTCTTCTGTTGAGAACAGAATGAAATTCAATTAGGTATTTGAAATAAACGTTTATTTGAATATGAATTGGTACATGTACTATTATCTTAGTTGTAAGTTTATAACAATTGGTTGTCATGTTTAATGTACATAACATTAATTAATTAATTAATTAAAATTTAAATAAAGTTGGGGAAAAACAATCTGAATATTATTTATAAATCTGAATCTGAATCTTCAAAGTAACTAAAGTTATCAAATAAATGTAGTTGATTAAAAAGTACAACAATGTTATTGGAGTAGAAGTATAAAGTAAAGTACCTAAAGTACTTAATAACGTTTTAATACTTAGTAAAGTAAATATGCTTAGTTACTGTTCATCATTGCCAAATAAAGGAGTTAAAATTAGCACAACCTTAAACAGCAAATACAACATACACACAAGTGCAGCATACATTCATCCAAAAACATCAAATATAAAAGTTAAAAACTGAAATGGAACATTTTACTGCACAATGAGAATTATTAATACTTTAGGAACATTTAGCAGATAACACTTGCAATGCATTATAGTAGCGTGGCGTTGCTACTTTTACTTCTTTATTATTTTTAATTGATTTATGGTCTGCGCGTGACGCTGTGAGGTGAAACAGAAACCAGCGTGTCATGTGTCACGAGCCAATACAGGAAGTACCTGGCAGTCGCTGGCAGAGCTGAACAATAGCAATGAAGACACGAGTAATTTAGCGAATTAGTCAATTAATGTGAAGCTGTCTGACTCCGTAACTAAACGCATGTTACCAACATGGAAGGAGCTGTCAGAGTCATCCTGTCCGTCCTCTTCCTGGCAGCGAAGGTAAAGTTACTGGATCATAACATAAACTGAAACTGGGTATGTGTCAGCTAACTGCTGGCGATGAGCTAGCTAGCGTTAGCTCAGTTAGCCTCAGCTACAGCACTATTAAGAGTTTCTGCGCAGCGTTAATGTGACATGTTGGCAGTTACAACATAATTGAGCTAATGTTTTCAGAAGTATTAGTTTGGGTTTGGCTGAGGGGGATTTTCTCGACGTCACCAACAAGGAAGTAACGTTATTTACAGGTTTATTATCCACTAAGGCACTTTATGATCCCAGTTACATACTGTATGCATGTGTCACTGCTTTTATATTGGTAATGTTTGGTTGCCACTTTAGATATATGTATGTATGTGTATATATATATATATATATATATATATATATATATATATATATATATATATATCAAGAGAGACATAGAGAGAGACATAGAGAGAGACATAGAGAGAGAGAGACACATAGAGAGACATAGATAGAGATAGAGAGAGACATAGATAGAGAGAGAGAGAGAGAGAGAGAGAGACATAGAGAGACATAGATAGATAGAGAGAGAGAGAGAGAGAGACACATAGAGAGAGAGAGAGAGAGCGACCTAGAGAGAGAGAGACATAGAGAGAGAGAGAGAGACATAGAGAGAGAGACACACATATAGAGAGAGAGAGAGAGAGAGACATAGAGAGAGAGAGAGAGAGAGAGAGACACATATAGAGAGAGAGAGAGAGAGACACATATATATATATATAGAGAGAGAGAGAGAGACATAGAGAGAGAGAGACACATATATAGAGAGAGAGAGAGAGAGACACATATAGAGAGAGAGAGAGAGAGACACATATAGAGAGAGAGAGAGAGACACATATATATATATATATAGAGAGAGAGAGAGAGAGAGAGAGAGAGACATAGACATAGAGAGAGAGACACACATATATATATATATATATATATATATATATATATAGAGAGAGAGAGAGAGAGAGAGAGAGAGAGAGAGATATGACTTAACACGCCACAGACTATTCTTTGAAATGGAAAGGAAGGTTACTTCTGTCTGTAGGACCAAAGCTCTTGCTTAAACTGGCCTTTCTGCACATGGGTAGTCTATACTTGAGACCAGAAGTAAAAGGGGGGGGGTCATGTGTGATTGAGGATGCTTTGCGGATCAGGGATGAGTTGACACAATCGGATATGTTGGGGGTAGGATTACCAATGAGTTATCTTTTAAAAGTGTAACTGTAAGCATATGGAGAAAACAACACATGGCATCATACAGGAGAGCTGTCTTGATAATGAAAAAGATTGTAATATTGTAAACATACAAAGGTGACATTTATTCATGTAAAAATAAACATTTGTTACTAAAAGGTTTTGAGTATTTCTCAATCCTCAGTGACTTGCATAGAATAACAAGTTCAAGTTGTACAAATAAATCTTAAATGCATTGATTTCTCCACTTACCTCTACCGTTACGGTTAGATCGGGGCATGCACCAGTGTTTTGGGGGTGGCTGAAGAGCAGTTCTTTAGTTTATATTTTATGTTAAGACACTTTAATCTTTTGCCCAACAGATAAACTGTCAAGAGGCGATCTTACAGATTTCAGATGGAAGTACAGAAAGGGAGTACTGCATTGTCCACAATCAATCCTGGACGCCCCTGTCACAAACCCTCGATGATGCCGTAAGTTCTTCAAACCTTTTTAAGTTATTGGGACGAGAGATTAAGTTCAAAGTAATATGACTTTTATTGACTTCTTAAGCTATTTGTTCTATTTTCTGTGTATTGTTTTAATTGGTTTTATTCTATGTTTGTGACATCAGAACAGTCGTCAAACTTATATTTACAACCTGGCGGCTGGGGATTGTTTAGCGCTCTGATTCATGTGGTAACCAGAAGTATTTACAGCTAAGTAGTAATGATGACCACCTTTAGATGAAAGTACTTCTTCTATGTTTCCCAAAGTTAAAATTGTAATTGTCTTATCACTTATGGTTCTCTTCCCTGTTCCAGTTGCAGTATCCACTGGTGAACATGATCTCCACTTTCCTTTGTAACGACTCTGGGGTCAATCCAGATCTGGTGAAGGGCAAGGCGTTGGTGGTGATGCGCGGGGAATGTGATTTCAGCCAGAAAGCTCTGGTTGCTCAGAGGCTCAACGCCACAACTTTGCTGATTGCCAGCAACACAGTAATGGTAGGTACATTTACAACCTGTATGTAGTCGGTAACATCAAACTAACACCCATGGTGATCATGATACTGATGTCAGGATGTAACATGTAGTGCAGAAGTGATTCTGATATAAGGAAGCGACACTATTTTCTTGTTTCCTGTCATCATGTCGAACTAACAATTCTTTTTATTATTGATTCTGCTGACTATTATTATTTTTTTAATCGTTTGTTCTGTAAAATCAGAAGATATTGAAAAATGTCCACCTCAGATCCTCAAAGTCCAATGTGATGTCTTTTAAGACTTGTTTTTTCAGTCCAACCCCCCCCAAAGATATTCAGTGTTAATATGATATAAAACATAAAACAGTACATTTCTGCTGAACACAGCTCTGATCGATCGGCCAATCGTTGCAGCTCTATCGTCATGATTGGTTTACCGTGTCATCTTCTGCATACAATTACTCAACAAAGGCCAGAAGAAGAAGAAGAACTTCTAATCAACTGCTTTTATTTTAATTTGTATTCTTACTTCTGGGCTTTTCAGGTCACTCCAACAGCCAACGACTCTGAGTATGCAAAGGTCCACATTCCTCTGGCTCTCATGAGGTACATGGACGTCCTTGAAGCGCAGCAGGTCAGACAGTCTTTGCTCTTGTTGCCACTTTTCATAAAAGCTGATGAAGAAGGATGCAAAGTTTCTCATTCGATGTGTAATCTTTGTGTGTCTTCAGGTGTTTGGTGAAGGGATGAAGGCGAAGCTTTACGCCCCACCTCACTCAAAGATTGACGCAAGCATTGCGGTCATGCTACTGATTGCCATTGTCACGGTCGCCTTGGGTGGCTACTGGAGCGGGGCCTGTGAGAGGTGAGACATTACAGCTTCACATACAGAGCAGTATCTATACATTTTAATTCAATTAACACATATTGGAGGAACATTTATTTGCCGCAGTGTTAGCATGTAGTGTTATGAGCCGCAGCAAACGGCAGACACACCATGATCAAGTTTTAACACAAATATATTTTAGTAAAGCAGATTCAGGTGCCAACTAAGGATTAATAAGATGTGGATGTATAATCAGTAGTTTAAATGTGCATGTGCATGTTGAGGGTGCAAAACAAAGCATAAGAGAAACTTCAAGCAGCATACTGAACCGCCTGTAGGGAGAAGGGAGAGAGAGAGAGAGGCGGACAGACAGACGGCGAGAGTAACACTAATAACCCCCCTGCAGAGAGAGCAGAGCGAGCAGAGAGCCGGGTGAATCCACAGCCAACACAAGATTACACAGCAGGGGTCAATGCATACACTTCTAAAGTAGAGCTTTTACATCTGTTTGCAATCACCTGTACGGTCTATTGGATGCTGCCTGGAACCTGTACCTTTTTAAAACAACCATCAAATGTTGTTCCGTCTGGTCTTTGTGGCAGAGACCGGTTGAATGGTGTTTCAGGAGGAGGGGGAGACGGCAAAGCTGACAGCGGAGAGCTCTTCCTGTACTCTCCTCTCAAAGTGGTCTTCTTTGTTGCTCTGATGTGTGGGATGCTGGTCCTCATGTACTTCTTCTACAACGTCCTTGGTGAGTGGCAGGGGGAAAGAAAGAGCTTTTGTGTGTAGGGGTAATAATATCTGGAGTTCTTCTGATAATCCGTGTTTCTTTTTTCCCCAGTTTACGCAATTATTGTCATTTTCTGCCTGGCGTCTGCCTCTGCACTATTCAGCTGTCTAGATGCAGTGATGGATTTAATAGGTTGTGGAACTGGAAGGTATGAGCATCACTCTTTAAAAGAAAAAGTGTATATACACACACACACACACACACACACTAGAGATTACTGACTAAGAATTTCCATCTGATTGATTAAGTCTTACCTATTGTTGGCTGATCGTCAAATTCTTTTTAATCTTTATGTTTATATAGAAAGAAATGTGACAATCCCTTATCTGTTGTTCATGACAGAAAATGTGAAATGTCTCAGACGAGCCTCAACTGCTAAAAGTCTTTGTTTATTTGATTGTCTGTGTCTTTTTCTAGCTTCTCAATCCGAAATTACAACTTCTCAGTGAGGTCTCTCGTACTGGCTGCTGTGTGCATTAGCATCGCCGTCGTCTGGGGAGTCTACAGGAATGAAGACAGGTACCGTGAGAGGACACACAACCACAGGGCACTGTATTTGTAGTGAACCAGGAAATGCGTATTGCTTAGAATTACCTGGTAAACACCCACAATGCAGCAGCAGTGCTTTCAACATTGCATCATTATTTAATTATTTGTAAGTATCACATCTTCGTAGGGCTTTTCATTCCCGTCCCCATCGTACGCAGGACATTATGTCTTAATGGTGGCAATTTTATGATTTTATTCACATTCGCTGAGTCGGAGTTTATCGAATGTGTCAAAAACATTTTGGGGAAATGATCAAACATGGCTACAAAATGCAGTTTCATTCATTTGTGTTGCTCTAACATTTATTTGTGTGTCCTTGTAGATGGATCTGGATCCTGCAGGACCTCCTTGGCGTTGCTTTCTGCCTCAACTTCATGAAGACCATCTCACTGTCCAACTTCAAGGTAGCTCTTAACAGCTCCTTCTCTGAGAACCACACTCCCTTCTTTCATCACTCCATCTTTACTGATCTAGAGCTATTTCTTTTGTGCTTTGTTAGGCCTTATGAGTACTTTAGCTTTGCATCATAAAGACAGACGACTGTACATTTACCGTATCCTTTCCCCATTACGGCATAGATCTGCGTGATTCTGCTGAGCCTCCTGCTCGTGTACGACGTCTTCTTCGTTTTCATCACTCCTTACTTCACTAAGGTAAGAGCATATTTATATATTCAACCTCTTTGTTGTGTGTTTGCACCAAGTTACCATATTTCACTCGTGCACAACGGCTTCTTTTAAGTGACACAATTAAATCGAGAGACTTCATATTGAATGGGCGAAACACAGAAAGTTCTTTCCCCCAGAATTATTCAGATGTATCTCACGGTGCGTGTTCACATCCCACGGTGCGTGTTCACATCCCACGGTGCGTGTTCACATCTCACGGTGCGTGTTCACATCTCACGGTGCGTGTTCACATCCCACGGTGCGTGTTCACATCTCACGGTGCGTGTTCACATCTCACGGTGCGTGTTCACATCCCACGGTGCGTGTTCACATCTCACGGTGCGTGTTCACATCCCACGGTGCGTGTTCACATCCCACGGTGCGTGTTCACATCTCACGGTGCGTGTTCACATCTCACGGTGCGTGTTCACATCTCACGGTGCGTGTTCACATCCCACGGTGCGTGTTCACATCCCACGGTGCGTGTTCACATCTCACGGTGCGTGTTCACATCTCACGGTGCGTGTTCACATCTCACGGTGCGTGTTCACATCTCACGGTGCGTGTTCACATCTCACGGTGCGTGTTCACATCTCGCGGTGCGTGTTCACATCCAACGCCGGATTCCTTTTTTATAAATAGCAAATCAACTGGAAAAGTGGCGCACTTTAGCGAGCTACAACGTAATTTGTCCTACTTACTGTTCACATTATTGTTTATGAGAATACATTTCATAACATGCATGTATTGTTTAATAAGTACAGAACAATAACGGACTCTGTTTGTGTTTGTGCTCGATCAACAGAACGGAGTTAGCATTATGGTGCAGGTTGCCCTGGGCCCTGATGCATCAGGAGAGAAGGTAAGACCCCCCCCCCTCTGTTGTTTCCTACCTGGAAGGGGAACTCCACCAAATTGTCCTTTTTTAGGCCTTTTTTATTTTTAATAATAATAATAATTAATAATTCCACATTCATTCTTTTCACTGTTTTCATAAATGTAAAATTGTTGAATGTTTGAAAACAAATGAAAGCCGATCATACTGAAGATATGAATGCTTTATATTTAAGGAACAGTTTCTTTAAAACGACACCAACCCACTTTATACTGTGAATAAAGGATGTGTTGAAGAAGAGCCGGGTGCACGAGGTTTTCATGAGTTTTATTCCTGGACAACAAGCTAAAAGCTGAGCTTGGTGGAGCTCCCCTTCCACGTTGTACTGGCTTCATTAACATCCTGGCTGATGTGAACTGCTTGTTGTTTGACGCCCTAAGGGGCACGATAGACTGATTGACTAACTGTGCGTTGGGGTTGGGTGGGCTCTGTCGTAGACGCAAGGTAACATGGTGGAAGTCCCCGCTGAACCCCAGGCTCCCTCTGAGAAAGTAAGGCTTAACTTGTTAACCACCTTGTGTTCTTAATGCTACGTCATGAGGTGGGCGGGAAGGGATTGTGGTTGTAGATGTTTAGTCCCACGTAGATTCTCATGAGCAGAATCCCACTTTCCTTTTGTTTTATATATTATTCCACATAGACACACATGGAAACATCCAAATCATGTGTTAAAATGTGGTTATTTAGTCGGAGAGATAAGTAATAAAAGTGTCTTACTTACTGATTTAAAATGCATTATTTCAACTAAAACAAGAAACTGTCAGAAACCCCCCCTGACAAACTGTTTGTATTACAATCTACAAAGAACTGAACGCACACGTCTGTGTCACGTTATCAAGGATATACTGTACATATGCTTTCCCCCCGACCCCATGTAGAGTCACTTGTGTTTTGAACACAGCAGTGTTTTCATGTTTTTAGTGATTCAGTTGGTTCCATCTTTTTGTTTGTTTATAGAAACGTTTCTGTATTTATGTTCCATTTAAGTAAAACATTGATTTAGCATGACTCTCGTCAGTGCTGGTGCTACCCAGAGGTTTCAGCAAGGAAGTAACTGAAGCAGTGTTTCTCCCCCAGCAGAGTTTATGTTCCTCTAGAAGTACAAACCTGCGTACTCACTGCATTACTGTGTTCAGCAGCTTATTCTGTGAACGTTTGCAGAGTATGTTTGAGAGCTTTTGTGGAAACAGCAGTTTGTTAATGTTTTAACGTACAAGATGTTTGCTAAAACTTTACTGTCATGAAACTAGATACTTTATTCATCCCGAGGGAAATGTAGGGATCCAGTAGCTTAAAAGACATTTACATTTATAATGTCTCCCTCTATAACACTCTATAACTAACAGTCTCAGGTAACGTTCAAAGTAAACTAAGTTGATTTGAAACAGTACATGTACCTTTTGTTTCCTGACACACTAACTGCACAGAGAGTCTCTTGGTATCTTATTATTTAAACAGGCTTTTTAGAAATGAATATAAAGTAAAGAGTCGGGTTGAGTCATGACGTACAGCTCAACACAATAATTCTGCTGTCACATTTTGTCATTCTAAACGTATAAAATGTTTAATTCTCTCAGCTGCCGGTGGTGATGCGTGTCCCGCGCTTCTCAGCCTGGGCGCAGAACCTGTGCGGGATGCAGTTCTCCATTCTGGGTTACGGAGATATCATTGTTCCAGGTGAGGTTAAAGCGGTTACGTTTTAGGAAGTGTGTTTGATTGACGGTAATTCCCACCACCCCCAACAAACTGCAGCACTGCTGAGTTTCGAAGAAGAAGAAACATTTGTAGTGTGACGCATCACTGAACCTCTGCATCCTCATTGGTCCAACAGGTCTCCTGGTGGCCTACTGCAGCAGATTTGATGTTTGGATCAACAGCAGCAAGAAGATCTACTTCGTCAGCTGCTGCATAGGTACATAGTTGTATATATTCCCTGTATCCTTATTAGGTTTGCTGCTCTACTCCAGTCTTCTAACTGAACTCTTCCATTTCCTTATTAATCAGTGTGGAAGTATTTGTTATAAATGAGTCTTCTTAATACTTTTACTTAGTGAAATGCTGACATTGTTTTTGCTGACCACTAGGTGTCTCTGGTCTTAGTTTACTGATAGATTTTCACTGTGTGGTGCAAGTTTCAGGTTTACCTTGTGTCTCTCTCTCTCTTGCGTGTAGCCTATCTGCTGGGAATGATTGTGACATTTGCTGTGATGTTGCTGTCGGGGAAGGGGCAGCCCGCCTTACTCTACCTGGTGCCCTTCACCCTGATAACCTCCGCCGTGGTGGCCGGGTGCAGGAGAGAGATGAGGCAGTTCTGGGCAGGAAGCACGTATGAGGTGAGAGGACCAGAGAGTTCAAAGTGATTCTATACAGTGTTGGCACGGTAGCGCTACTTCCTGTTGGCACCTCAAACAGGTGTGTTTCTGAAGAAGCTGCCTGTCCTGGTCAGCCCCGAGGGGTTTGCTGCTTCATTATTGCAGACTTTCTGCAGGGCAAGTTTTTCTTGGTCTGCAGAAAGTCACTCTTGCAAAGGCAGCTACATGACCTGCATCATTTCCAGTTTGCCAGGCAGCGGTCTTGTCATGCAGGGTAAACTGAGGGGAAGCCGGTCGCACCTGAGCACCTGAAGCTCTTGAAATAGAAGTTAGTCCGATTATTGAAAGTCAGCCTCGAGGGAAACGACCCCTGTTGCTTTGCTGTTTTGTGTCCCGATGTTGAACATGATGTGACCTCAGATGTGACGAAGTGTTTGTATCTGTAAAAGTCTAAATCTTAGATGCTGCAGTCTTTTATTTACTGCGTGGTCCACAGCATGAATCAGATGTAACGTTTACTTTATAAGTGCACTTTATGACTTGTAATACCAGGCCATAGGTTGTGTTTTAAACCCCCTTCAATCAATCAGCTGTCCGCAGCTCGAGGTGCTGAGTGAACACTACAGCAACACCGTCACTGCACTTAAGAAATTGCTGCTAGTCACTCACTTGTAGTGTATTGACCAACTCTACACCAGGATATTATACTGTTTTTGAAGAACTGAATGTACAGTAATAGAAAGACATCTGTTATTTACATGCTCCTTAGCCTGACATGTGTTGTGACAGTGTGTGTGTGTTACACCCAGTGTGTGTGTGTTACACCCAGTCATTACTAACGTGTGACGTCTCCCACAATGAGCTGAGGACATGCTGTGATATTGACGATAAGAATTACAAAATGAGTTACATATTTATTACATATATGCGTAGATGTATTGTATATATGTACATGTAAGTCACATTTACAATATGGGCCCACCCTATGCTGCTTGGTGTGACTAGAAATGTCCCGAACTTAATTCATCCCAGTGAACTTGTCAAAACCACGTTTGTTGCAAGTGTGTCCGTACAGTTAAGTATTATGAGCACACCACACCAGATGCTGGTTTCAGTTTCAAGACATCAGGTTTACATCCAAAACCGGCATGAACTGAATCAAAGGCGGCCTGGAAGTTATGAAATTGTCCTATCTGGAGAACAAATCCTAAAATGCCTTGACGTCCCGAACATTTCCTACCATGAGGTCCTAGATTTAATTGAGAACTTCTGAGAGAAGGTTGCATGAATGTGCATGTGTTAATATGCTTTGTATGTGAGAGACAAACAAAAGAGAAGAGAGCAAAGAGATATAATATAGATATAATATTAACGTGCTTCATCTTCACCAGGTGTTGGACTCCTCCAGGGAACCTTTACTGCCAGGTGAAACCTTTCCCCTGCATCCCTGCTGCCATTGTATAGTGTTGCTTACTACAGTGCCTTATCTTTTCTTATCAGCTTCTTTAAGTCCCCTTTTCTTTTGACATTTTAACGCTGATTTCCGGGGTCAATGTATCAAAGACGCACAGCAGATGTACCCTTTTTTAAAAGTACAGTGTTTTTGCATTAACTGACCACTAGGTGTCTCTGATTGAATAAGAAATGATGATGCACTATATGGTCAAAAGTGTTGGGTCACCTACAGGAGCTTTTATGATGTCCCATTCCAAACGTATAGGCTTTAATATGAAGTTGGTCCCCCCCCCCCCCCCCCCCCCCCCCCCCCTTAGCAGCTATATCTGCTTTCCACAACACTCTGGAGCGTGTCCCGTTCATCCAGAAGAGCGTTAGTGAGGTCAGACACTGATGTTGGCTCGCAATCTCCGTTCTAGGTGTTCAATGGGGTTGAGGTCAGGGCTCTGTGCGGGCCAGTCAAGTTCTTCCACACCAAACCCATCACACCATGCCTTTTTATAGTGCTTTGTGCACTGGGGGGGGGCACAGTCCTGCTGGAACAGAGAAGGTTCTTCCCCAAACTGTTTCCACAAAGTTGGAAGCATAGAATTGTCCAAACAGACTTAAGATGGTAAGATGAAGCATTAACATGTTGGTGATATGAACGCCAGAACTCTGCAGTTATTGAGTCAGCAGAGCTTTGGCGACTTCTACGCACGACGCGCCTCAGCGCTGACTCGTTGCTACGGTGACGGTCATATTACAGAACCACGTGAGCTCTTTTAGAACGAGCCATTCTTTCTGAATTCAAGTGAGTGGCCCAATACTTCTGTCCATATGTCTGAGGAGCTTCTCAGCCATGGCCCTGGAGTAACTTCATCTCCCCCCCCCCCCCCCCCCCCCCCACTCATCCATCTTTACCAATCAGTGGGATTTAATACTTGCATCACTCCATCTTTCATGCAGCTCCCAACATGTTCATGTTACCGTCTTTAAGTTGTTGCTTGCAGTTATTGGGATGTGTTATCTCTGCTGCAACGTATTTGATTAACTAAAACATTCAACGTAAAGATTATTAACTTTCCCTCTTTTTTATTTATTTTTTAGAAGGAAGAGCTGACCGCTGCGTAGAAGGAGAACGATGCTGATTTGCAGGTTTCAGAATGGACCCTACTGCTGGATGATTTTTTCTTTTTTTAAACATTTTTAATACTATTTGCAAAGCAAGAGAATAAAAGTTATTGATCAACAGTTTGGGTTAATTTGCCTGCTGTACGGTTAGAAGGCTAATGAATATTGTGTAGGCTTGTTTAGTGCCTGAAAGGTCTGTTAGGCTCATGTTCAGACATCTCTAATGACTTGGTGATGATTGCATACAACAAAATGAGAAAGCACTTTATAATATTCAGCTTGACGGGTGTTTCATCGAGGGTGGGGTGGGCTTAAATTACTAGTAGCCACAATGTCATACATTTTTGATAACTGTTTTGGGGTCTCTGTGTATCCTGTTTGTATGATGTGATTTCTTTTAATGCCTTATATTAAAATTACCTTATATTTAATGTTCGTGTGTGTGTGTGTGTGTGTGTGTGTGTGTGTAGTACCTCCACGCAGATTCTTCAGGGAACAAAACCTTCCTGGAGATCAACCGCACGCCTCTACTCAAACAGTGACTTATTGTTCTGGTTACAACTGAGAGGAAAGACAAAGGTTTTTTACAGGACTTGTGTTTTGGGAGGGGGCCAGGGGGGCCCAGTAAGTGCCAAACATTAATCAATAAGCTCTTAAAATTAATTCTGCAAAAAAAGGACGTTGCCATTATAAAGAGGATGAAACAGCTGGTACAATGCGCTCTCTGACATTTAAATGACAGATGTCAGATCAGTATTTGTGTCTCATAGACTCGGGGTGAAGTTCTTTTTTTAAGTCATGTTTAATATAAAATGTTAAAAGGCTTTTATTGTCCTCAGGAGGAGCACAATCCCTCCAACCAGCACTCGTAAAAATCAGACTTTTGTGACGTACACAGTCGCCATTAGTGGGTTTTTAATGCACATGTGCTTGTATTTGTAATTATTGTGCCACTTTTTACTCGTATTTGAGTTTGGGAAGTCGTGCATGTTCTAGCCCAATAGCTTTTTCTGAATTTAGGATTTCACTTATTGTTATAAGACTTAAGAAATATTCTGTATGGATTATCTTTCCTCCCAAACATTAACTCCTGTGACTCATTTGTGACTGTTATCAGTTCTCTTAATATCTATAGCACTAAGGAAACCACTATAGGGTGGAGCTTTCTATTAGGCACCCTCAGCGTGGCTTTATTAGTGGTTCATAAATAATTTACTAATGCTTTATAGAACAGTTAGAAATCATTAAACAAGTGTTGGGATAAAAAAAAAAGTCCATTAAACATAAACAAAAGTGTGTTTCATGTCCCAAAAGGAAGAAGTGATTACTTATCAAGTCCTCAAATCTGCAGTGATAAATGTTAATAAGTAAAGGGTGTTTATAATCATCCAGTGTATCTGATCGTTTGTATTAATTCTGGCTGTTGAATTAAAGAGTTGTAAAGACAAAGCAAATGTGGATTTTCCACGATTAAGCAGCAACCCCAAAATTGTTCTTAGAAATTAGTTCTGACTGCTTTAGCCTATTAAGCATATATGATTTATTCGCCATTACTAATTAGTTAGTACATAAGGAAGGGGGCTTTACTAGAAAGAGGACCAGACCTCTGTTATTTAGAGCAGCAATTCAAAAATATCAGAGGTCTGAGTGTATATTTAGTACCCTATAATAAGGGGAAATGCCACAGCATTTGTTGTGATTCGTCAGTCTTGTTTCAAAAGTTACATCACATGAAAAAACTTTTATAAATAGCCAAAGTCATGATCTTTTAAATATATAGGGATAACACTAACGTTGTGTTAATTAAATGTCATTTAAAAATGTTTTACATTGCATATGTGTGTGCATACTTGTTATTTGTTACGCTTGTAGTCATCTTCTTATCACTAAATATAATAGGCTATGATAATTAAAAATAATAAAAAACTCACTTTTCACCCGAAAGGTTTGACGGATGAAAATATCCCACTTCCACCAAATAAAATAAAATAAATTCAGATGTGGGTTAACAGCCTTAAATATAAGTGAGAAGTTAAAACAATGTATGTTTCTGCTGACTGTTTGGACTTATTAGGGACTAAAACAAAGCGCACATGTGGCCGCAGGCTCCGCCTCGTCACGTGACCGGGAGCTGGCTGAGTCAGCCGGCTCGTCACGCAGCGTCAGTCTGGAGTCGCACAATTATGAAAAAGCAACCTTCCGTTGGAGCTGCAGCCGAAGCGGATCTCTCTCACGTCCACCGGGCTTTCCTTCCAAGGCTAACCGAGAGCCCCGCCGATAGATGGATCAAAGCCACGACACGGCGCTTCCTGAGTCTCAACGGTGAAGAGAATGGTATGTGATCCTATCTGCGTAGCCAGCTGTCTTCTCGGGGGGGTTTATAGTGTTGTCAAATTGGCGCTGAGAATCGTCGTGACTGATCGGGGTTTTTTTTTTTTTTTTTTTTTTTTTTTTTTTTGAGTGGCAGGTCCCCCCCCCCCCCCCCCCTCATGCATGCTGCCTGTCAGGCACCCAGATCGACAGTCATTTGGCTGTTCTGCTAGAAACACTGTGCCTCACACGTAATGAGTAAAGTGTACACGATGACTGTTCACGAGGAAAACCCCCCCCCCAAAATCACGCACGGGCGGAACGTTAGCAGGCTAAAGAGCTAGCTCGCTAGCGCAAAGGATGCTAGCTACTTAACCCCAAGCTAACTAGCTAACGGCTGATGTTAGCAGCGGTTTCTTTGACACAACAGAGGCGTCTCTTCCCCAGACACAGACACAATGAAGGAGTCCTCTTCAGAGAAGCTGCCCCTTGTTTCAGGCACATTTGTACCAGCTTGTGTCGAGACAAGAACCGCTGTCATTGCCAGTAACGAGTCAATGCCACCTTGAGTGGCTGCCAAGTTTTCACTGAATGTTTTTGTTGTGCCAGCCAGAGCAGGGGAAGTTAAGTGATGTTGAAATAGTGCATGTGTTATCTCAGACCCCTGGACGCCCACTCATGACTGTTGGCTGTGTGGGGAAAAGTTAAATGTTTTAGGGCCTGCCTGCTGCAGACAAGAACATTAGTGTTTATGTAACTTTTCTGTTTCCAATGATGTCCTGTCTCTGGTGTACAGGACTGAGGAGCTCAGGGTGAATGTGAGGAGAAGATGACATGTAGTGTTGTTATTACGCAGAGTGCAAGAGCTGGTAACATTGACTATATCTACTATCATAATTAACAATGTGTCAGTAGTTTAGATTAGGAGGGAGCAGCGTAGATAAAATCCTCTCCTATTTATACATGTACTCAAATCAAATGGTTCTTTGTCACATCGATGCAAACATACTATCAATCAGTTAAATTAAATGATAGTGAGAGGCCTAAAGAGTGTGTCTCTGACAGTACACCTTCTTTTACATGTGATTTATTGGCACTTTCACTATTAGACACATAATTAGTAATGTGGATGTGATGGTCGAGCAGCTGCACACATTTGTCCTTCACTTAAATGTGTCTGATGCATTTCGGCAGATGGTATCATTTAACTGTGTTATTACTGTAAGATGAGGAAAATATCATTACTGGTATCTAATCTCCCAATACTGTGTGTATATATATATTTATATATCCTTTATTCGCTGAGCAGCCGGTGCTCGTCTTTTGCCTCCGTGCAAAACTGTCTTATTTCCCACAGTGCTGGCCTGAGCCGGTCACATGCCCCAGCTTACATGAGGGGCACTCGGCGCTGCTGCTCTAAGCAGTCTTATAGTCCGATAGCAGTCTAATGAACTAATGCTGATGAATCAAATGTGGTCTAGTTCATCAGAGCAGTCGGCATTCTTTTGATCGATATCACCAATTGGTAGAGGAGCTTTATTATTGCAAGTCAGTCTCTTACGTAACAGTGGATGGTTGAGGTGGTCATCGCCTCGGGCTTTAGTGCTCTGTGAGCTGGTAGAAAACTAGCATCACCTTGTTGTGCTCCAAAATAGATTGTGTGTGTGTGTGAGAATGTGAGCCTGCAGAGTGACTGTGGCGTGCCTCCCTTAGTTTTGTTATCTCACGCTCTAATCCATGTGCACCACACACACACACACTCTCACACACACACACACACACACACACACACACACACACACACACAAGCCCATTTGAAGATGACAGATAAAGTTTTCCCAGCGGCGCTGGACTGAGTTAAAAAAGAAAATGGGTCACAGTCTCAGTTTGTTGATTTTATGAATGGAGTGCTCCCCTGTAGATCTTATCCAGCTGATCTTACCCCCCCCCCCCACCACTGCTTCCCATCACTCTGCAGAGCTGGAGCTCCTGGTCACACACACACACACACAGCTGACTTGCATGTGCTTTGTAGTACCCAAACAGCACTAGAGGAATACCAACTCAGTATATCTTTAAACGCTTGTGTTGCAGTTATTGTATAATATGTGCAAAGAGAGGTATGCTAGTGTATTCTGTAACAGTATACTCTTAGTATACTTTGTCGATTCATCTATTAGTTGGTTTGAGTTGGTCTATAAAGTGGTGGAAAATGCCCGAGATGATGTTTTTAAATGTCTTGTTTTGTCCACAACTCAAAAGATGTTCAGTTAACTGTAATAGAGGAGTAACGATGCCAGAAAATATTCACATTTAAGAATCTGGAATCTGAGAATCTATCATTTAAAATGACTCAAAGTAGTTTAATTTAATTTGATAGTTGACAAGTAATTGACTTCTGCTTGCAGCTCTACTCTTGTAGTATTCCCTCTCTTTGTTATTTAAACAGAGAGTTTTAAAAGCATACATTGTCACTGTGTCGCTGCTGTCTCCTATCCTGAGACTGGTCTAACCTGGGTTTCCATAGACTCGCAGAACAAGCAGCAGATGTTGAGAAGAATAGCCATCCCATGCTTTACGTTACTGGCTTATACAGCTGCTTGGAGGTAGGACTCAGGGTGGCATGCCAGCATCGTATCAGCTCGTGCTGTGTTGTCTTTCAGAGTTATGCCCAGGGGGGCACAAGGGGGAGAGCTGGAGAGCCGTCACACTTTGGTCTCATGACTTTCCTTCTTTACTTCCTTCCACCAATCTTATCTGGAGGTTAATATAATGAACTGTTCCCCCTTCCCTGTTTCACATTTATTTAAAGGCCCATATCTCAGAAGAACTCTTGTAAAAAGATATTCTATTACTGGTTGTACTTGCTAGAGCTGTAAATTTCAAACGTTGATACCGCCAAAAAATCAGGACTGGAGATCTGAATTGGACTTGTGAGGTTTATTATAACGTTTTCACACCTGTAGGAAATGATTAATCATTGTGTCTGAAGTTATGATTGTCCTGACATTGTGTCCTTGGAGAGTGAGGCACATGGGACCACTTCATTTAGTTTTGAGTGTAAAGTGTGCACATTTAGGAGCACTTACTCATTCTTCTTGTAGCACAGCCTTTTGTATTTTTTATATCAAATAAAGGATCCTTTAAAACACAACGTAAGTCATTGGAAAACACTAATGAAGCCGCTTTGAATGGAAAATGTTGTTCATTTGAATGGTCATTATTCAGAGACATGATAGACCTGAGATGTGACTTCTTCAAATGACTTGTTTTGTCCAACTAACAGTCAGATATTCAATAAACCGTCATATTAAACTAAGACACCGGCAGATATTTACATTCAAAACAACTGGAAACGGATCATTCTTGCTGTTTTTTGCTTTAAAAATTCAATTAATCTACTAATCCGTTCGGCTCTAATGGATCCGAATGTATGATGCCTATGTCTTGATGTGGAGTACAACTGCAGTCCCCCTCTGATGTGACTTAATGCAAAGAGAACAGCGGTGAGGAATAAAGGTTATGGCACGGACATGACAGGAGCCTCAGCTCACTGTACCGTGGAGGTTGCCCTAGTTCTCTGTCCGTGCTTGTGACTATAGCAGTGGTTCAAATGTAACTCTCGCTTTAATAATCAAATATGTATCACAATGGGGAAATGTGCTGCTGCAATTCTTTTAGTTGTTCTGGTAAACCAGGACCTTATTTCTAACGTCCTGTTACAAAGAGTGGAACGCTTCTTGAAGCCATGTCGCAGCCAGTACACGTTGATACCAAACAAATAAATAAAACTCTCTGAGAACCGCTCTTCTCTTTGGCTGCAGCTCACGCTGAAGTGCTGACCCCGAATCCTCCAGTCCTTCCAATGGGTAATAGAATTACCAAGCCAGATGTTATCTCACCCCGTATTACGTCAGGCAGGGCCAGAGGAATGATGGGTCGACCAGCCAGCCTTTTTTATATTGTTGGGAAAAAGAAGAAGAAGAAGAAGGAGGAGGAAGAGGAGGAAGGAAGAGCTCAGTTGGCAAGGCTGTGTGTGTGGGTTTGTGTGTGGGAAGTTAAAGCGACAGTATGTTATCAGATAGGTGTCTCTCCATACGAACACATTTACTTCCCCAAACACGTGTTGATGCACACACACACACACACACACACACACACACACACACACTCTCAGCATCCTACATTATTGAAACCCGGAGAGATTCAGAGGTGCTAGGTTAGACTTCCTACAGGAACAAAGTAATCATAAAACCTGGTGCTCAGAGAAGGGAAGGGAGGTAGTGAGGAAGTGGTAGAGTGTGTGTGTGTGTGTGTGGTAGTGTGTGTGTGTGTGTGTTTTGGCAGCGACTATGAAGTGTTCAAGTCTTTTGTTGCCTGACATTCTCAGGTACCATGGTTACAGGTTAGCAGAGCACAGTTTTGTTTCATCTGTCTCATTAAAACTTTGTTAGATCAAGAAGACATCAGAGTTTTTGTGCAACGCTTTCTTCCACAGCGCAGACTCTGATGAGGTCACTACCTCCGTGAACAAGGGGGCACTGAAGAGTCAATGACCTGCAGTATACAATTACAATGCAGCGCGTGATAATAACATTACATTATGTATTATTATATATATATACACATTGAAGCTGTGTTTATATGACACAAGCTGGGTCATAATTACACGGCCTATAGCATGAAGTTGATGATATACCGTACAAGGAATTACATGTAGGGGAACAGTGGGGTCTGCATTTTCATTTCTCACAGTCCCTGTAGCATCAACATCAAAACGCAACAAAGTCAACTGTTATTTAAAAATGTATTTAGTGTTTTTGTGAACAGTTTCACAAAGAGTTTCCATGTTGTCTTACACCCCCTACGTGTTCCTTTCCGAACGCTACTGCCAATTTCAACTTCAAGGAATAGTTTTGGGACAAACGCTTTTCCATCTTCTTGCAGAGCGATGAAAAGATTAATACCACTCTTAAAGCTGGAGCCAGGATGTTAGCGTAGCTTAGCATAAAGACCTGAAACAGGTGGAGCCGGCTAGCTTAGCTCTGTTGAAAGGTTTCGAGCTTTACAGGTGCTGGTAGGAGGATTGTGTTCCCTGTGGAGCCAGTGTTCATGCTAACCTCTCACCAGCTTCATGTTAGAGACGCATATCTCATTTAACTCTTAATAAAAAATGTTTGAAATAATCCTTTCACTCAGTTTTTTTTTTTTTAAATAATCCTTTCACAATAAAAAGCTTAGTTTTTTGGAACCTCTGTCTTGCTTTTATAGCATGTGCAGTTTTATTTAGTGGATTTAGGGATTATTATAAACCTTTCAGGTCCATTTGCTTTTGTTTTTTCTTCTTTTAATAAGTGGTTTTGATAATACAAGTAAATTGAAGGTTTGTCTACACTGTGGTTAACTAAGGCTTAGAGCCAGGTTTAGCTGAAACATAAATGCATATTGAAAGAGATAATTCCCTCTGCCACACCTGCAAAAACATCACACGCATCACATCATCGATGCGTGTAATCTGTCAGACATTACAGCGGCGTGCAGAATATGAATTCGGCAAACGGTTATAGATACAAAAGAAGCAGTGTGTGAGAAAAATGTAGTTTGAATGACATTATTAAAGCAACCTTTGTTGACATTAGTGTTTGATGTCCGTTTAACTTCTATTAAGGCTTAAAGTTCTGCATTATTAGTGGCCGCTTTGAGTTCAGGTTGCAACCGTGTTCCTTTAGTACACAGCTGCCCTCAGTTTGATCTTTTTAAAATGCGTTTATCTTTTAAAAGCGTAAGTGCAGGGCCTGTGTTGTTGGGAGAGGGGGTGTGTGTGTGTGTGTGTGTGTGTGTGTGTGTGTGCTGCATTAAGCACAGTTGGTGGTGTGCCCTCAGTAGACAACTAGGTGTATATCATTGAGGCCTCTGCCCATCCACTAATCCTCTCCCACACCCCTGCCGCCCTTGTCTCTTTCTCCCCAGCCCAAGTATAATATCTAGTTAGTCTCAGACACATTCATCTGCCCCCCCGAGTGCCTTCTTACAGATTAACCGTGGATGGAGTTTGCTGGCTGCAAACCTCTCAATGATCGCTCAGCTTTTAACTCGGGCCGGATCTGTATGGTAACAGCAGCGCTGTAGACTTTGACACCCGTATGGAATTTGTCTTCTGCGACACGGACAGCGAGAGAAGTAAAGGGATTTGCTGCTGATGATCCAGTGCTCAGGACGGGCTGTGGTGACTGTGGTTTGTCCAGGAGATGCATGAAGGAGCCTTGGCATGTTCCTGTACAAAGCCCTTAAACACAGAGATGAAGAGGAGTACTTCCAGGTACATGCTCAGTGGCTCCATGTCACCGGTCAAGCGGCGGGATGACCTGTTTGTTTAGATGTTTCCGTAAAACCGCCATTTGTTGTAGGCAGCATAGAACCAGAGGGACCATGGACGGGACTCTTGGCACTAGAGATAAGTGACTTCAGGAAGAGATGAAATGCTTTTGAAATTTAGAAACTTTGGTCGGGCGGCACTAAGTCATTTCTGCTCCTATGATGTCTATATTTACTTATACCTGCGTGTAAATATTGACTAGTGAGCAGAAAATGACTTGCTGGTAACAAACCCAACCCTGGTCGTACTATTGTTTGAGTTTCAGGAATAGTTGAAACACTTTGGTGTGACGCAGGTGACGGTGTTTGCAGGTTTTCCTCCTTTGTGCTGGAGGGGATTAATGGTGCTAATCGCTCTGAGCTGTACTGGGGAACAATAAGGCATGCGGCATTTCATTGAAAATTCCTGCAACACAAATTCTTGTTTTTAAAGGAATAGTGCGACAGAATGAGATTTTAAATGCACTTTATAACATTGGCACCTGTAGCTGACGTGCCTTTTGAACTATTGTTGTCTTCATTTTCTATTCTTGTAGCTTTTAAATGTTTTATTTATTTATATTTCTAATCCCTTTTTGATTGTCATAGACTAAATCCTGGATTAAGGGGTTACGAGCCCCCTTTTAGGATGTCCCGTTATTTTCAGAGAAACGTGTTCTAACTAAAGTAACAGACGGCGTACCACTTTTGATTTATTCACATGTTCCTTTTTTAATTGCTTTCCGGGAAACTATACTGTCTGCACTGTTTGTACAATCAGTGTTGCTGCACGGAGGTTGTTTTTAACATCCGCAGGGGACAATATTCGTAGCAGCTTGAGTTCTTTAAATGCAAACGGTCGTAAACACAAATGAGGAGAACCTTCTGCTGTGCACTGCTCACAATACTGTTTCTTTTTGTCCACAGTCCCAGAAACCCTGGATAGAAAGCACTTTCACCAAGCGGGAATGTGTGTACATACTTCCAGTGTCAAAGGACCCCCACAGGTATGTGCGTCGACGTACTTCTGTACAGTCCCTTGTGGCGACAGCCATGGAAATGTGTAATTGTATGGTGTGTGTTAAAGTAGGCCCAAACCCTAACCACTGCTCTCCAAAGAGTAAATCAGTCTGTTTCCACATCATTTTAATGTTATGCCTGTCGCTATTATTACAGCCTTTAGTGAGGGGGAACACCAGGGATGAACCAGTGTTTCATATCTTAGTGGGGGGGTTTAAATAAAACTTTTGCTAGTGCTCTGAACAACTGTGTCCTGTCCAAACCTTTAAACTGCATGCCTTGTTAGTGCTGTGTATGTGTTTTAGGAAGCCTTCTAAATGGCATTTGTTGTTATTATTACCATGTGTGTTTATTAATTAATTAAACATATGATTTACTGTGTGCGGGGGGGGGGGTGTATTGTGAGGCACTATTTTCTTGCAAACTTGCTGGAATCGTTCAGAACAGTGTTGAACTTATTGAACACTTATTCAGAATGTACCTTATGTGCATGAGAAGCACACACGAAATAGTTAAATTAAAGGTACAGCGTCTGGTTTAAACTATAAAGAACATTTAGTTTTTATTTATTATGCAATAGTTTCCCACAGTTATGTTTATTTAGCATTAACTGGTTAACCACTTTCTTTGTGTGTAAGCCATTTTTATTTGTAGTTACTCTTTCAAGTTGCGTTCCCCTCTTCTTGTAAACTCACAAAGATACTGGCTTACTTTTGACCCGGTGTTTTCTTTAACATCAATTATTTGCCTCTGGGTTTTATCCGTTAACTTCAGTACGTGCTGCTGCTCGAAGATGATTCGGAGGCGTTTGCGAACATATTTTAACGTTGGGCCTGCATGTGACTGTGATCAAAGCTTCACAACGCTCTCTTGGTTATCAGCCAGTCTCCCGGGCCGCCTGCCCAGCTGACAGATCACGTTCCTTAATGTCCTCAAACTACCGGGAGAAGAAATCAGACCATTATAACTGTCTTTGTATTCTTTACCCCACATTGTGGTGCTTTGTACGTGTTTAAATTGAAATCGATGATTAATTCTGTTTCTGTGAAATTCCTTTCAGATGCCTTCCAGGATGCCAGATTTGCCAACAGCTAGTCCGGTAACTTTTAGTTTGGTCTTTGTTCCCGTCATGCGCTGTAACCTGACAGGATTCTGTGAGAATCAATGCTAACCAGTTTCTTTACACCAGAAGACGCCTGCAGGCAAATTCTTTCAGTGTAATTCCACTAAACAGGAAACAATTGACCTCAAGACTTGTCAGGATGCGTGCACATTCTTACCTCAAGTAATTAAGAGGTGTGAAAACCACAAAGCGTAGGTTGGTCATTAATTGTAATAATAATACATGAGAGTGAGAGAGTGAGAGAGAGAGAGAGTGAGAGAGAGAGAGTGAGAGAGAGAGTGAGAGAGAGAGTGAGAGAGAGAGAGAGAGAGAGTGAGTGAGTGAGTGAGTGAGTGAGTGAGTGAGTGAGAGAGAGTGAGTGAGAGAGAGTGAGTGAGAGAGTGAGAGAGTGAGAGAGTGAGAGAGAGAGTGAGAGAGAGTGAGAGAGAGTGAGAGAGTGAGAGAGAGAGTGAGAGAGTGAGAGAGAGTGAGTGAGTGAGTGAGTGAGTGAGAGAGTGAGTGAGTGAGAGAGAGAGTGAGAGAGAGAGTGAGTGAGTGAGTGAGTGAGTGAGTGAGTGAGTGAGTGAGTGAGTGAGAGAGAGAGAGAGAGAGATTCCTGCTTTTGAATATCGGTTTCTTGACGGGATTATATGCGATTATATAAATGTGTCATAAATGAAGCATCATTTAAATGTTGTATTGTTTTATCTGCTGTGTTCTGCTGCATCACTGCTCAGATGTATAGACGTGTTTATTATTATTGTATCAATGAGAAGTGATTGTGTTCCCCCTGAAGATGCTGCTGTGGGCGGCTGGTGCGGCAGCATGTTGGCTTCACGGCCAGCTTGGCCACAAAGTACTCGGACGTGAAGTTGGGTGAAAACCCCAACCTGTCCACGCCCGAGCTGGAGGAGTGGTCGGTGGAAAAACACACAGAGGCGAGCCCCACTGACGCCTATGGTGTCATCAATTTCCAGGGAGGGTCTCACTCGTACAGAGCCAAGGTAACATCGAGTCCTTAGTACGCCATTGTTAACCAACACACTCGAAATGACAAAGAGGAAAATGAAACATGGCGAACGTCTACTCCCAGTCTTTTATTACTGGTCATTAATTAAAACCTAGTGCTGACACAATGAATCAATCACTTTTCTACCGTTTGTTAGTTTCAGCTTCTCGGATGTGTTGTTCTGCTGCTTTCATCCGCTTCATGCTTTTCTTGTGTCTGTGCAAACGTGGGCAGTATGCGCGTCTGTCCCACGACTCGCGGCCGGAGAGCATCCTGCGGCTGATGCTGAAGGAGTGGCATATGGAGCTTCCTAAAATCCTCATCTCTGTCCATGGAGGAGTTCAGAACTTTGAGCTGCACCCACGCATCAAGCAGGTGGTGGGCAAGGGCCTCATTAAAGCTGCAGTCACCACGGGGGCCTGGATCCTCACCGGAGGGGTCAACACAGGTTTGTAGTCAGACAGATCATTTTAGTCTTGACTTAAAACATATATTTAAAATATATATATTTAATATATATATATATATATATATATATAATAAATAAGAGAGAGATAAAACAATGAAGGATAAAATGTCACTAAAACTAAAAAGCATTTTTGTTTAAAGAGTAAGACTAACTCTAAAATAGCTGCCAAAATGAACAATGCTTCTGAGCGTAACAAAGATTGTTATTAAATACATATTTACTTACTCTCCACCCCTGCGCTCTTAAATATTCCCCCACTCTAACCTGCACAAACACGCAGCCACCATCAGTGTGTGATGCGCTGATGTAGCAGAAGTTGTAATACCCGTCTCTAAGCGTGTCATTTGGCTGTGTGTCGCGGCCGAGGTGTGTCTGCCGCCACAGCGCGGCGTTAAGATGCTGTGGTCTGATCATAGTGTTTAAATCATTACTCACGGGGTCAATTACCCAGACCCGTGATTACTTGTAATGCCTCTGGCACCCTGACCAGTTGGGATCACAAATTACTGCTGAATCCATGAGATCCATCAGCTGAGGACTGTGGTTCACAAACAACCCCAGGACTAATGTACTTGTTGTGGACTTGTCCCCAATGCCGCATTTTGGCCACAGAACCGAAACTCTGTGTCTTGGTCATAGATTTAAATATTTATCTAAGTGAGGTGTGGCAGAGGTCAAGTAGCATTGAAAATGTATTGATTGTTTAATGTCTCCTTCTTTAAGGTGCGGCGAAGCATGTGGGAGACGCTCTCAAAGAACACTGTTCACGATCATCAAAGAAGATTTGCACTATCGGGATCGCAGCCTGGGGAGTCATCGAGAACCGGAACGACCTCATTGGCAGAGACGTGAGATGCAACTCTTACGATAATCTTGAACAAATGAGATCTCTTGTTTCACAGCAAGATACCCCATATTTAAAATCCTTTCTCCACGACCGCATTGATTCTGTCACAGTTTGAATTGTGTTATTAAGAAGTCCTTTTTTCTTTTCCTTCTCACGTCGACCCTGCAGATCAGCGCTCCGTATCAGACGCTGCTCAACCCTCTCAGCAAACTAAACGTTCTCAACAATCTGCATTCCCACTTCCTCCTGGTGGACGATGGGACAGTGGGCAGGTACGGCGCTGAGGTCCAACTGCGGCGGGACCTGGAGAAGCACATCAACCTCCAAAGAATACACGCACGTAAGAAAACCTGAACCTTCAATGCAACGGTTTCCCTCGAGTCCTGAGAAATGAGATTATACAGGATCAGAGCTGCAGGAATATGCCACTATGACTCTGTCTATCATTTTATTGTTGGGAGCTTTGAAGTACATCAGAAGGATTTAACTCCACACTGTGGACATGAACACAGTTCCTCCTTCTTACAAGGAAAAACAAACTGTTACGCTTTCTCTATAACTTGCTTATGATGCACATTTAACATAAAGATGTCTCAAATCTTCCTGACAATGTCCCCAATGCACAGAAGTCGCTCCCACAGACTGATGTGTAACTCCTCTCACTTGTTTCCCGTTGACTGCACATGGCAATGACTCGTTATGCATTATTAATGAATAATATACACACAAGTTCTAGTGTGCTTCTGCGTCATCCTAAAGGAATGATTCGTCCAATAATGTTATCTTCTACTAACCTCACAATCATCAGACGGTGAACTGGTGGAATGTGTGTGTCCACATAAACACACAGCACATGAACAGCCATGCTCTCCATCTTCCTTCTTGTAGGAATCGGTCAGGGTGTTCCTGTTGTGGCCCTGATTTTCGAGGGGGGTCCCAATGTGATCCTGACCGTGCTGGAGTACCTTCAAGAGAGCCCTCCTGTCCCGGTGGTGGTGTGTGAGGGGACCGGCCGTGCTGCTGACATTCTTGCCTACGTCCACAAGCAGACCGAGGAGGGCGGGTAGGACACGCGCACACACACACACACACACACACACACACACACACACACACACACACACACACACACACACACACACACACACAAGGGGGATGGCAGCTGTGATGGGCTCTGCTTACGCTCCTCCACCAAGTTTAATAACAATCAGGGCAGTAATTGTTCCGTAATCCTGCTGACAGACGAGCAGATGTAACCTCCCTGGTCGAGGTAATGACCCTGAGAAGATCCAGGTTTCAGCAAGTGTTTAACTATTTAGATTTGTGGTTAAAGTTGGAGGATTAGTAAAAAGAAATGATGCCATTAGTGATGAATCACTTACTGTGTTTGAGACAGTGTTGCTCTTTCTTTTGTTTGACGACAGCGTCATTGGTGTCTCATCTATTTCGGTCCACACGACCACAATTTACATCTTCAATGTTTTAGTTTAGTCATCTTGAACAGTGATCAAATATACAAGTCGTGATGACTCGTGATGTTCGAACAGAAAGGTTGTGGTTAGTGACGGGAAACATGCGCAGATCCAGAGCAGAGAGGATTAAGGTTTACCCGTTCTAGGTAAAGAGAGATGGAATAATAAGGCACTGCAGTATAACATGCTGCTGAAGCACATCATGTATACTGCAGCAATGATATCCCACTTTTATGTACATGGTGTTAAAATAAATAAATATAGGCAATAAAAGGCCCCAGATGTCGTGCAAACACAGGAGTCGAGGTGGAAACGTCCTCGTAATGTCTGCACATCAAAGCACTTTGTGCTGCATTCAACCCTCTTATATGTGAAGTGCTCGACAGCTGTGTGACCGTGACCATGTTTTACTGTCACTCTTCTACAGAAGTCTTCCTGATGGAGTCGAGACTGACATCATCGCAACCATCAAGAAAACCTTCAACTTCAGCCAGAGCGATGCCATCCATCTCTTCCAGACTCTGATGGAGTGCATGAAAAGCAAAGAATTGGTACATGCATCTATTAATTGCCGTTTCAAAGAGTGCAGTGGCAAAGTACACTTGTCATTTAATAAAAGTCAAACACAAAACCTTCTTTTGAATCCGGAGCACAGTTAGTTTTTTGTTCTATATCACGCGTCACAAACTGTTGAAACATCTGGAGACTGTCTGTGGGAACATGTTGATGAATCCTATCTTGTTTCTCGCAAAACAGATCACTGTGTTTCACATCAGCTCCGACGATCACCAGGACATCGACGTGGCCATTCTGAGGGCTTTACTCCAAGGTTAGTGGACGGCTTCTCTTCAAACCTTTAATAAAGTCACTAAGTCACATAACGTTGACTCGATCTATTCATATGCCGAGCTTGTTGGCATTGGAAGATAAAGAGTTCAAGACTTTGTAATGTTTTTATTCTGATATAGATACGCTTTGAGAACAGCGTTCCCCCCCCCGGGTGCCCTTGTCTTTGTGTTCTTGAGGAGATCATGTTCACATTCACAGGGCCTCCTTATTCCAACAGTCTGAGCTGCATGTCGTCTTCTTCTCGGTCCGTTAAGAGAAAGAGAAAAAGTCCTGAACAACTTACTTTGTTTTCATTAAGCTGTAGAGGATCTTTTATTTTGTATGAATGCAGTTGGAATAAGAAGAATAAGAATAACCTCTCACACCCCCAAGATTTCTTCTTTACTCGTTCTTCATTTTTCATTTCAAGTATGAGAGCAAACGTTCCACCTGAAAGACGTGTTGTGTACTGAAAGTAGACGGGCGCTGCACGTCTAATAATTCAAGTTTGTTTAGACAAAAGCGAGGAATTTGTGAGTGACTGCAGCTGATCGATGGGAGAAACTGGTTCAGATACTCAAAAGACAAACACGCTGAACACATATTTGTCTGCGTAAAGCGCCGTCATCCTTTTTTAAAAGGACCCTGGAGTACAAAAGCTCTCAGCCTCTTAAAGAACATCGAGTGCTGCTTAAAGATCTTTCTCCCTCTTCTGCTACGATTCAATTCATTTAGCAGGCGTGGTATTAAACAGGAAGTTTGAAAGGGTCTCTTTTGAAATGCTATCGCTGTTGTTAAAGGTTGCATACATAATCCTTTCCACGGGTAGACTGACTACCTGAGCGCTCAGGGTTTTCAGATATAAAAGTAGAGATTTTAGTCACATCCTCGCTGATATTCTGGTTTCACATTCACACAATCATTTCTGTAGAGAGGGATTTATGATCATTCGATTCAGATGGCTCCTGGAGGACAATGGAGCAGATCAGTGTGGACGAGAGTCTGAACAGGGATTTACTTTGTAGTCTAATCTGCTGCATTGCTGTATTAGTGTGTAATTGACTGTATTATTGCCCTGACCCTGCTCTACTAACCCCTCTAATCCTGCTCGCTGGCTAACAGGAAATACACAGGTCATTAAGGCTTTACTTTCCTGGGAATTAATATCTGCGTATGTGTCTACACACATTTCTGTTCCTGTGTGTTTCAGGCACAAACACGTCTGCCTTCGATCAGCTGGTCCTGACTCTGGCCTGGGACCGGGTAGACATTGCCAAGAATCATGTGTTTGTGTACGGACAGCAGCTCCTGGTACGTGTGTGTGTGTGTGTGTGTGTGTGTGTGTGTGTGTGTGTGTGTGTGTGTGTGTGTGTGTGTGTGTGTGTGTGTGTGTGTGTGTGTGTGTGTGTGTGTGTGTGTGTGTGTGTGTGTGTGTGTGTGTGTGTGTGTGTGTGTGTGTGTGTGTGTGTGTGTGTGTGTGTGTGTGTGTGTGTGTGTGTGTGTGTGTGTGCGTGTGTGAGCCGCAACTTCCATGAATGTTTGCTTCGCTCAGCTTTAGCTCCAAACATTTTTGACTCTCCCAAAATGACCCCGGAATCTCCGCTGACCACAATCTGCAGTCTGAGGAGCCGGGGGAGTGTACTCGGGCGCGCTGCCATGAACTGCTTGTCTTGCCTGTAACATGAACCCCATTACAGTCGTCTTCATGAGCTGCCCTCGGTGCTTATGTTTGTTTAAAAACTTGGGTGAATTCTAGCTCCTGTAGTATCTTTAGTTATTATGTTTCCTGCGTGTTCGTTCTGCAATGTGGAACTACTTGTGGACTTCTCCCTCGTCCTGTTTGCTTTATAACATGTTTATCTTTGCTTGTGTTTAGGTGAGCTCTCTGGAGCAAGCGATGCTCGATGCCCTCGTGATGGACCGGGTGGATTTTGTCAAGTTGCTCATAGAGAACGGTGTGAGCATGCACCGGTTTCTGACCATCAGTCGGCTGGAGGAGCTCTACAACACGGTAACATTATGAAACGCACACCAGCCACTGAATTACAGAGATGAGCTGTGTGTAAAGAACATACTCATGTATGTTTCTGAGTGTTGTCAAGCTTTTTGTCTCTTCTACTTTTAGAAACAACATCCCAACAACCCAACTCTCCTCCACCTGGTTAGAGATGTTAAACAGGTAGTCAGTCCAGTTTGTATTAATAATACAATTTATCTAAAGAGTGCTTTTCATAACACTCACACAAGTTAAAATGATCATATAAAATCCCACATAACGTACAACAAACAACACGTGTTATCAGTTGATGATAACCAGAGTGTCTCCTCTTTGTTTCTGCGCTTTCTTGCAGAGTCATCTGCCTCCAAACTATAAGATCACTTTGATTGATGTGGGCCTGGTTATTGAGTACCTGATGGGCGGGACTTACAGGTGCAACTACACCAGGAAGCGCTTCAGAATCATTTACAACAATCTCCACGGCAACAATAGGGTGAGTTTGAACTGTTGCATCTCCTGCAGATCTTCACTGGCTTTGTATTGCCTGAAGGTGCCTTCTTGTCACTTCCATCTGCTCGCAAACACTAGAGAAATGCGTAAAAGCTGCGGTTATCAGGATGGACCGAGTGCAGAGGTGCCAGTCCGCCTCCTGGGCACTGCCGAGGTGCCCTTGAGCAAGGCACCGGACCCCCACACTGCTCCCCGGACGCTGTATAGTAGCTGCTCACTGCTTAAAGAAAGTTAAGAAGACAAAAGTGAGGCATCAGCAGGAAGAATGGGGAAACTGCAACTTAAGCATTTTGACAGTATGCAGCTTGTAGTGGAGGAAAGCTATGAAGTATTGTGTATGCAAGTGCCTTGACTAACTACAGTAGCGTGCTAACACATAGCTAACATTAGCTTGCTACCAGCTAACTTGTCCCATTATCATTTTCAGTTATCAACTGCACCCCTGGTGAACATCCGGCGCTAAAAGACATACTGAACTCTAACGGTTTTAGCTAATATTGTGGCGCAGATTGTTTTCCTCTCCAGTGGGCGTGTTAGGGTCTCTCTGTCCAAAACGTCCTTTATGGTGTAGATATGTGAAACTTCTGTCCGTTTAAGTGGTACAATGCACTTGAGTTAAAAGCTGGCATGTTGTGTGGATGTAGTAAAAACATTTCATCCGTTGTACTACTGATGTTGGGGCTGAAACTGTTACTGAATGTATCGTTTCATCTTGTGCGCAGAGGTCGGGGCGCCACACAGCTGGTCCTGGTTCTCATTTGAGGAAAAGTCACGAGTCTTTTAGCATGCAGGCCGACAAGAAGGAGAAGACGAGGCACAACCACTTCATCAAAACTGCACAGCCATACAAACCCAAGGTAAATATCTTAGTAAAAGGAACGAGGCTTCTTTTAGACATTGCTAAAAAATACAAAAAGGTCTGATCTGTCCCTGCAGCTAAGGAGCTACTGAGAAATGGGGAGAAATAAAGTCAGCCTCTGCTCCTTCCCTCCTAGCTTGAGTCTTCGATCGAGCAGAACAAAAAGAGAAGCAAAGAAGAGATCGTGGACATAGACGACCCAGAGACCCGGCGGTTTCCCTACCCTTTCAATGAGCTGCTGGTGTGGGCCGTGCTGCTGAAGAGGCAGAAGATGTCGCTCTTCTTCTGGCAGCATGGCGAGGAGAACATGGCAAAGGCACTGGTAGCCTGTAAGCTTTTTCGATCCATGGGCTACGAGGCCAAGAAGAGCGACGTGGTGGACGACACTTCGGAAGAGCTCAAGGAGTACTCAAAGTAAAGTTATTTTCTGTGGCTTTGATTCATGAAAGGTAGCTTTTTAAATCCTCACATTTCTCTATGACAGTAAAGGTGTGTTCTGAACAAGCTCCTGATGTGTTCCAGTGAGTTTGGGACGTTAGCGGTGGACCTGCTGGAGGAGTCGTTCAGGCAGGATGAGACCATGGCCATGAAGCTGCTCACCTACGAGCTGAAGAACTGGAGCAACTCCACATGTTTGAAGTTGGCCGTCTCCTCCCACCTGCGGCCCTTTGTGGCTCACACCTGCACCCAGTTTCTGTTGTCAGACATGTGGATGGGACGGCTAAACATGCGCAAGAACTCCTGGTACAAGGTTCATGTTCCATCTAGATTTTTATTTTTGGTAACAAATGAAAGTAATTGCTTTTCAGTGGCTGCTGAGGTCCGACCATGTGAGTCTACGTTCAGCTTAATACGAATATTAAACTGAGGTTTAATAGTTGTGTTTGGGGACGTTTTGTCAACTGTGTTCCTACCTGTGGCTTGAACAAAGGTCTGCTTTCATATCTAATCCCAATCTCAGGTCCAACACTTTGTTGAGGTGTTAAAATGCCACTCGGTCGGATGATTGATGGTGATATAAGGAACAAACGGGTTATTATTACACTTCTCTCATGTGACGTCCTCGTGCAAGCATTTCCTGAATTGTAGGTCAGAACCTGAGGAACTATCTGCACTGTAAAGACACTGCTTTGAGTTCAAAGACACTAACATTTTCTCAGAACATATTTAGTAAATACAAAATAAAAAGGTGGTTTTGCTACTGAAAAACATTGGATTCTCTCATGAAATGAACATGCTGTCATTTCTTTATTTTGGGTGAACAATAATAATAAGTTTGTACATCCGTGTGGGAACTTTTACAGCCTGTTTTTCTCACTTGTGCTATCAAGTCAGAAAAACCAGGAAACAGGTTAGATGTGCACTCATCATTAATGTGTAATTTGAAGGAATTTCTTGACAAATAAAGAAGCCTCCACCCACATTAGTGTGTATTTGTCTCCAGGTGATTCTGAGTATCTTGGTGCCTCCTGCCATCCTACTGTTGGAGTACAAATCCAAGGCTGAGATGGCTCACATCCCTCAGAGTCAGGACGACCACCAGATCACCATGGAGGACAGCGAACACAACTTCCAGAACATCGCTGAAGACATCCAAATGGTTAGATTTTACCTTTTCGTTTAAAACCTAATCCAATAATATAAATCACGGACATCGTCCCAATTTATCATAAGAGACTTTGTGCCTGATGTTACATTTTTAACATTAATGCTGATCATAAATACCAAATATTGATTATTATTGACACACATTGTCTAACTTGGGTCTTTTTAACCTCTCTGTAGGATGTGTTCAAGGAGGCCAGATCCAACGACCAGGTGGAGACGAAGAGTGACATGGACACACTAATTCGCTCCAGGAAGCTGCCACTAACCAGGAAGATTTACGCCTTCTACCACGCGCCCATTGTCAAGTTCTGGTCCAACACGGTATGGACATTACGGAAGAGAACATCCACTTATCTACACGTTCATCCAACCATCTATTGTGTGGTTGTACTCTGAGAGGAGGTTGTTAGTTGTTACCCAGAAGCAGATGCTCTGAAAATAAGATCTTCACAGTGGAGACGCAGAGCTAATGCAAACAGGAATGTGTCAATTATTAGCTAGCTGGTGAAGCACAGTATGTATTACTCCGCGACGCGGACTACGGTAGCCGTAATGCTGCAAGCGGTGCGTGTTATGCAAGTACAGCGCGTATCCCTATGCGTAGCTAGACAGTTAGCTAACATGCAAAAGTCCTCCAATAAAGATGCAAGGTTTGCTTTCTTGACTTTACTGTTCTTATTTTACTTCGTAAAAAGACAAATAGTTTCCAAGGCTCAAGCATCACAGACACAAACACCGTTTTTTAGCGTCTCTGCTCCACGTGTTGATCTCGCAGCTCCGTAAACAAAGATCCTCGCAAAGCAGAAGCGCTCACTCTGACACGCCCCCAGCAAACCAACAAACCAAGGAGTGCTCACTCTGAGTCAAAAAACATGTCCCAACTCTATAAACATAGAAATAGGCAGCACAGTGCGGCTTTGTAGTTTACAAAAGTCGTACTAAAACATTTTGACAGAGCGCCGTGTACCACACAAAATCGCTTCGAGATCAGTAAACACAATGTTCCTTTTGCTTCTTAGTACCTGAGACACTTCAGTGTTCGGCTGTTAGAGAAGTGGCTGATGTTTAGATAAAGATCAACAAGAAACCGAGAGCTTAATGTTTAAAGTTCCCTCCACCACCTCAACCCTTCACACTCCACAAATAGGAGAGAGGAACACGGTGCACCTTTGTCTTATCAGACACCCATTTAGATGTTTTTTTTAATCTCCCTTAGCACAGGGAACGCTGGACCATCCTTTATGAAAGGAAAGGAGATAATGGCGTCCCATAATTCTTTGCGGCAGACCCACGTCAATAATAATATTATATAAGAATAGATATAGGACATTTTCCTATTATATAAGAATAGATATAGGACGTTTTCCTATTATATAAGAATAGATATAGGACGTTTTCCTATTATATAAGAATAGATATAGCACATTTTACTATTATATACGAATAGATATAGGACATTTTACTCTTGTATAAGAATAGATATAGCACATTTTACTATTATATACGAATAGATATAGGACGTTTTCCTATTATATGAGAATAGATATAGGACATGTTACTCTTATATAAGAATAGATATAGCACATTTTCCTATTATATAAGAATAGATATAGGACATCTATACTCTTATATAAGAATAGATATAGGACATTTTACTATTATATAAGAATAGATATAGGACATTTTACTATTATATAAGAATAGATATAGGACATTTTACTATTCTATAAGAATAGATATAGGACATTTTACTATTATATAAGAATAGATATAGGACATTTTACTATTATATTAAAATAGATATAGGACATTTTACTCTTACATAAGAATAGATATAGGACATTTTACTCTTATATAAGAATAGATATAGGACATTTTCCTATTGTATAAGAATAGATATAGGACATTTTACTATTTTATATAAGAATAACAATAACAATTTTTTAAAACTCTAATTTATACAAGAGGCTGTATTAGCAGTTAAAGCTTTATTTTAAACACATTTTCCGGAATACACACTTATTATCATCACGTTCACACTCCTGCACAGCATTATCACTCATCTTTTCTCACTTGTTCTTCAGTTTATTTATAAACACAAGCCTGAGGCTGGTTCTCAGAAACCTGGGAGTCGTCATTGAGGGTTTTATTAGCAATCACAGGGTTGTTTTTCAGGCTGTTCAAGACTGAGAGGTGCTGATACCATCACTGAAACTGCTAGTCTACATAATATAACCTGTGCCCAAGCTTATCTACATCTGTTACAACACGCCAACAGCAGCACACAACAGTAGCTCACCCATCAGATGGGAGTGTTAATGGCCGACTTTCCAACAGTTCACACCTCGCATGACAAGGTTCAGCAATTTTTCTAATCCAAATTGTACCAAGAAACTGAATGTGTGCGCACGTGTAACTTTACCTGCCTATACAGACAAACTTTCCCACAGTCTGCAGTGTGGTTGTACAAAAGGGCTTCTTTCTGTTTAAAGCGCAGGTCAAACTACAATGAGGAGTTCATGTACCATTGGCAGACGATCACGTGACTTGTACTTGTTTCTATACAGAAAGGATGAAGGCACAAGAGCTTTTTATTTGAGCTGAGGTGTGCCAAGTGCTTAAATTACGTGAACTCAGCCTTTTTTCAGATCTAAAATTGTGTTGAACACTCGTCAGTTTCAAAGTAAAAAAGCAAGTAAATAACAGTTTTTACTGCGTAATCTCTCAATGTATTTAATTGTAATGCAAATAGCATTAAATGTTATGTTAAATAGGCATTTATGTAAATAGATACATAATGAGTTAATAGAAAACAAGACTAAGAGACTACAGCCAATCTAGAAGCTGTTTGCTACTGTGTGACAGCTGTGAGCTCAATGCTAACATGCTGAAGTTAAGATGGCACGAGGTTTAGCATCTTCACCACCATACAAAGTGTTGGACTACATCTACTACCATCCAATAGTTCAAGATATTTCACTAAATGAATACATTTGTGTCCAGTGAAGGACAGAAGAACTGATCACCTCATGATGACAGTGGCCATCTTTATTCTGTGTTGTTGTGAAAATACTGATTTATTGCAGCTTTAAATTACTAGTTGGATAAAAAACTCCCATTTCTGTTTCTTATATAATCCCCTGAACTGCTCACCCCTCCCTTCTGAGAGCCGACTTTGTTGGGAACTGTGGTTTCCCATGAAAGAGGAGTTAAAGTGGTCGGAGGGTCAGGGGTTCGATCCCCACCCCCTGCATGTCAAAGTGTGTGAAAGGTTATCCCTACTGACACCTTGTAAGGTAGCCCTTTTGGAGATTGGAAAAGCGCTATATAAATGCAGTCCATTTACACTTGAGAAGATGAAATGTCTCACACAGCTCACCCCCAGCTGAGCTCTGAGGGCTCAGAGGCCAAAATGGCAGAGTATTTGCTCCCGACTCAAAGCGCCATGATGAGGTTCAGCCCCTTCAGCGGGCCTCTACTGACCTCGTCTCAAAATATTTCAGAGGAAGCTCCTCTCGGGAGCTGTCTGAATTTATAGGCTCTTTGTCAACACAGGCCAGTTATCATCTACGTCCAACATATCTTTATCTGCAGCAGATCTACTTCCCACATTTATGACAGCTTTCCCGTTCTTGGGAGAATTAATCTTTGACTTCATTCATAACTTTGACATTTGAATTCTATTCCTATTAATTCTGTTTAAAACACAATATTCTGCACAGTTCCAGTTAAAGATTAGGCTACACTAATATTATAATCCAGTGTTTTCTTTTTTTTGAAAGAGTTCAGAAGTCAAAAATATAAATAAATAATATAATAAATATAATATATATATATATATATATATATATATATATATATATATATATATATATATATATATATATATATATATATATATATATATATATATATATATATTATATATATATATATATATATATATATATAATTAATATAATGTATATATAAATAAATAATATATTGTGTTCTTCCCGGTGTCAGCTCTTCTACCTAGGCTTCTTGATGTTCTACTCGTATGTGGTCCTGGTGAGAATGCCTGAATGGCCTTCTCCTCAAGAGTGGGTGGTCATCCTCTACATTTTCACTTCTGCCATTGAGAAAATTCGAGAGGTATGAGCAACAGAAGTATTCGACATAAATTATGAAGATTTATTCTGTAAATACTGCAATCTCAACTCAACTCGTCAGCATTACTTCACATCTTTTATCTCTCCTTTCTTTTCCAGATGTTTATGTCTGAAGCAGGCAAAATAAGCCAGAAGATAAAGGTGTGGTTCAGTGACTATTTCAATGTGTCCGACTTCCTGGCCATTGTGACCTTCTTTATCGGCTTCGGCCTGAGATTGGCCGGAGGCGAAGCCTTCGTCCCCGGGAGGACGGTGTACTGTCTCAACATCATCTTCTGGTACGTGCGACTCCTGGATATCCTGGCTGTCAACCAGCAAGCTGGACCGTACGTCATGATGATCGCTAAAATGGTGAGTTCTTCTTAAAGGGAGACGTCACACCACCATATGATGTAGAGTAAGCAGCCACGACAGTATTACAGACACATTGTAAATAATAGGCTTCGGTTGTTTTTATATCTTTTTAGGAGAGCAGTTGTGTTGTTGTGCATTGCTCATATTAGTATTTGTTTTTATTTAATCAGTTTGAACATTCATATTTAAACAGCATTAATCATCTTCATCCTGTCACCAGGTATTGTAACCTACTGTGTTGTCCTGAGCCGTTTTAGAAGCTTTTATTTTGTGTTTTTGTTGTCCTCCATGTCGTAGTTTTACCAAAGTATTTCTATAAGAGTTGATATCTTACCTTCAACAGAATATTAGATTAAATGATGTTTAGATCCTGGAGAAAATGAGTTTATTTACAATTATTCCTACTTGCTTTCTTGCAGAGTTAAATATGAAGCTAGAAAATCAGCAGACGCTTAGCTTAGCTTAGCTTAGCTTAGCTTAGCTTAGCTTAGCTTAGCTTAGCTTAGCATAAAGACTAGAAGCCCGGGTCTATCTGACCTGCAACTCTTCATTTTACTGAGTAACTGGTCGGTTTTAATCTGCACAGAAACAAAAGTGCAACATTGACAAGCTCTGGCTTTTAAGGAGTTACAGGGAGGACTATGTTTTGGACTTCCTGCAGTGTCATTAGTGATCTGGTAAGCAGGTCGTTTTACGTTTGGACAGACAGGTTTGCTATTTCCGTCTGCTTTTAAGCTTCATATTTAGAGTGGTATCGAGCTTCTCATCCAGTTCTCAGCAAGAAAGCAAATACTTCATTAAATATTGAACTCCTCCTTTAAGTGAAACTAGATTTAATTAGAACATAATCACATTTCCATCATGTACACCTTCGTAGATGTTAAGTAGTCGTAAACCCTTCAACATTTCTGTGTGCCCTGGGGATTTCAATACAGACATTATTAGGATTGTATACTCTGCAGCTCAGTAATTGCTTTGGACACCAGACTAAATAAAATAACCTTCTTTCTATTTTTCCCTTAAGAAAAAGTAATAAAATGTTGATTTTGGATCCCGAGAGTAGACGTGTGTGCACTGAGAAATCCTCTGGCTGTACTATACAAGTCTAATATTATGTCATGTCATGTTATGTATGTGTTATTCAGTATGTGTGACATCTCTTGCAGGTGGCCAACATGTTTTATATTGTGGTAATAATGGCTATAGTCCTGCTGAGCTACGGTGTACCCAGGAAAGCCATTCTGTATCCAGAAGAGGAGCCCAGCTGGTCGCTGGCCAAAGATGTGGTGTTCCAGCCGTACTGGATGATGTACGGGGAAGTGTATGCTTATGAAATCGATGGTAAGGATGATGATGGTAGGGGAGATTACGATGGTAAGAACAGTTTTACTCAAAGCTTTTCACCACAGCATGATAGCTGATTGTCACTCCAAACAACCACTGGAGATCAAACCCACGCTGGCATAATCATTGCCTCCCCTCACCGCCTCTCACACAACATGGGTTTTACACGCCGAAGAAACTTTGGAGAGGGCAGGGCTTTTTCTTTTTGCTTCACCACAGCATCGACTGCCTCGACTCGGCTAGAAGTGGCGTGGACAACGGGCCACGAGTCGGGCGCATGTGATGCTTCGGTGGAACAAAACACCCGACTGAGCTCCGTTACCTGAGTTGGCATCCCCGAGGTTTCACACACTGTTGAAATTGTTCACGTGGTTTATAAGTGGTACCCCGACCTGGAAGTGGTGAAATGTTAATTACGCAGCGTATGTTCGTCTGGAAGTTGTTAGTGTAAAGAAAACCAGAAATAAAGGTTAGTTTTTTTATTTAAAAAATATTTTATCATCTCATTTCTTGCACCTTGTTAAAGTAAAGAGTACTTTATAATATACTGTACATCGTTATAGCTACTATATCAATGCACAGGGATGATGCTACCTGGTCGACGATATGGGTTTTTCAATGGATGATGCCGGTATTCAGAAAGCAGGGCGGCCGATGGCGGATGCATATTCTTTTAGTTTTTAGCTGAACTTAAATGAACATTTATTTAACGCTCTCATTGTCTCTGTTTGCTTAAGTAGGGCTCCAAAAAACAAATAGTCCACAAGTAATCAAAAAACTAAAAAGAGCAGGAAGTGACGAGTGAGTCTATCTTTAGCGTATTTGGGGGGGGATTTGTATGTGCATGCATACTTGCAGGTGTGTGCGCATCCTAAAAGGCCCCTCCTCTTCACAGTGTGTGCCAATAACACTGAAGAATCAATAAGGTCCCTGTGTAAGGCAGGAGTATGGCTGACTCCTCTCCTACAAGCAGTCTACCTCTTTGTACAGTACATACTAATGGTCAACCTCCTCATCGCCTTCTTCAAGTAAGTGCACAACATTTCACTTCTGAATCCAGAATAATGTGAACTCATTCACCAGCTTTGGCTTCTGTGTTAAAGGGACAGTTCACCCCTCAATACGAAAGTATGTGTTGTTCCTCTTGTTGGAGGTATCGGCCGTAGAGATGACTTCTCTCCAATAGAACTAGATGGAAATGTCTTTTTTCAGAAATCACGACCCGTAAGAAGTTCCTTTATCTGTAAGTTTTGTTTCTCTGATCAGTTCATGTAGGAACTTTTCTTCTTCTACCACCAAACTACATTCGCTAACCGTATAATCGTGCAGAAGGAAGCGTTCATCTGCTCCATGGGCGAGGGGCTCGTGCTCACTCGTTGGCGGGTGTAGTTCGGTAGAAAGAAAATAGTTCCTACATGAAACCTGCCTGTGAGTCATCCTGAGTAATGTCATGTTTCTGGAAAGAGACACTAAAAGCTGAGCATTTAGTTCATTGTATTCAAGAGAAGGTAACTCGCCACACAGGTGAGAGGAAAAGTATATATTTCTGATTTTGGGGTGAACTGTTCCTTTTTTTTTTTTTTTTTTTTTTAAATCTTCAAATATTTCTGCCATTCTCCACAACATCATCGTCAGTGTCATTTCTGTCCTCTCTGTTTTCCAGCAATGTGTATCTGCAAGTGAAGTCCATTTCTAATTTGGTATGGAAGTACCAGCGCTACCACTTCATTATGGCCTACCATGAGAAGCCTGTCCTCCCCCCCCCCTTCATCCTCCTCTGCCATATCTACTCCCTCTTCTGTATGTGTAGGAAGAGGAAGAAGGAGCACACCTACGGACCAAGTACGACCACATTACTACCGTCATTGTTTTGGCAGAAACCTTGCGTCTTCTGAAGGTCGTCGTCTCTCACGTCCCGTCTGTCGTCTTCCTTTCAGAGCTGTTTCTCACGGAGGAAGACCAAAAGAAGCTTCATGACTTCGAGGAGCAGTGTGTGGAGACGTACTTCCATGAAAAGGATGATCAGTTTCATTCGGGGAGTGAGGAGCGTATACGTCTTACCTCAGAAAGGTGGGACTGTTAATTGGCCTTCTTAAAGGTGCCCTCGGCCCCCCCCTTCTTGTAAATAAACAAAGGTTATGTCTACAGTCAGTATTACTCACCAAAATGCATGAATGTTTGAACAAACGTGCATGCATGTGCCTCCTCGTGCCCGAGACGATAAAAGGTCGTCAGGTTCATACTGATTCATAAAGGTATTTTGGGTTTTAAATGCTTTAATGTTTAAATAAAACATGAATCTTCTCGTAGGTCTGTCTGAATGAGCTTTGTCTGTAACGCTCCGTTTTAGCGTCTCTTTTTAAGACCCCCCTCCCCAAAAAGCCCAGTGTGCTCTGATTGGCTTGCGATAAAAATATTGTGCACCCTTTTTTGAAAAGGTAGTTTTCAAGCTGTGGGTGGAGACACTCAGATAGGGCGCAGTATATTCTAACGAGCCAGCGTGTGACAGGAAGCATAGCCAAGTCTGAGCACGGGAAAAGTGAGTTTTTCATGATGTACCCCCTTTTGTCATTTCCAGGGTTGAGACCATGTGTATGCAGCTGAGGGAGGTTGGGAACAAGGTCAACTTTATAAAGCGCTCTCTGCACACTCTGGACTCGCAGATCGGCCACCTGCAGGACCTCTCGGCTCTGACTGTGGACACCCTGAAGACCCTCACTGCTCAGAAGGCGTCCGAGGCCAGCAAGGTCCACAATCAGATCACCCGGGAGCTCAGCCTCTCTAAGAACGTCGTCCCCAACATCGGCCCTGTGGCAACAGACACTGGCCCCCACTCTAAATCATCCGTGATAGGCAAACACAGTGTGGGGCTGGACCCTAACATGAACCCAGCGTTGAGTCCAGAGAGGAGGGGATTGTTTGGGCTTGGGCACTTTGCTGCAGAGGCTAGCTCCTCAGGCAGTGTCGGCTCCAGTGCCTTTGTCCAAAGTGCTGTGGCCGTTTCCCCTCCGGAGCTGCGTCTCCGAGGCCACTCTCTCACCCGGAGTATGCTGACCCGTCCACAAGAGCCGGGCCTTTCCGACTCTCCATCCAGCCTGCCCAATGTGCCCTCACCAGGGGCTCAGTTCCACATCAGCAGCACCCCATCCCAGCCCAGTGGCTCCAGCCACCCAGAACTCGCCCTAGCTAGGCTTTACCAGCCAGACAGCACCACTGTAGAGTTTGGGGCGTTTGTGGGTAAGTACGAGACTGAAGGTGAATCTGGTGTTGATGCAGAGATAAAAGAGGAGGGGGAAAACTGTGTGTGTGTGTATCCTACTGTTGTCATTGTCTCTAAGACTTCGGGCTCTGCTCGGCCTGCTTGCTTACCTGCTTGCACTGCGAAGCCTGAAAACACAGAGAGGTTTGGAGGGGGGGGCGGGGAGAGGGCTGCAGGTTGGGGGTACGTGAACAAGGCTTTCTGTGACGACGAGGGCAGATCAGGCTCTCTGAGTACACACACTGAAGTCTCACTGGCTCCTGAAGCATCACTGGGTAACACACTGCCAGGTCGTGCGCATGCCCCTTCTGTGGCACCCAGGAAACCCCACAGACGAAGGAGAAGGGAATGGAATATATCGGGACCGCCTGCCCCTCCAGCGTCCTGCTGTGAGGGTCAAAGTGGGTCAGAAGTCCCGCTTGACAAGAGGAACACGGCAAGAGAGTCAAACGCAACGAGAGGTTTGAGTTTTAGTCTGAGCTTAAGTTGAGGACTGCGTCTGCCGGGTGCTCGGGCCTGTCCGTCTCCAGATCAGGATCCCAGTCGACCTTTAGCTGGTGCCTTCTCTTTCTCTCTCTCTGCTCTGTCTGGTCCTCTGGTCTGACTTTGTTTTACTCCCTGCTCCTGTGGTTCTGAGGTTTTCCTGTTATGTGACTGGAGCATGAACGATTGGTTGATAAGTGTTCAGCTGGAACTGATTGATTAAGGATTTGTTTAGCAGGTGGAGGTGAGGAGTTTCTCATAAGAATCAGATGTTTCAAACTGTGATTGATGATGAAATAATTCTGTGATTGCTTTGGTGGGATATTGTTAAATAAGGAAAACATGAATTACTAGAAGAAAAGTATTTTACTTTGATAATGTTACAGACTGAGAGAGACGTTTAAATGTGGCTGACGATGTGTTCTCGGCTTCAGGACATAAAGATGCTTTGGACCCACAGCTCTCCACACCCAAAGACAGCTCCAGCTCCAGCAGACAGCAAAGCCCAGTGACACAGACCAGATCGCAGGTGAATGTGTGTGTGAGTAAAATGCATTTTTTGTTGCGTCGTCTCGTAATGAATATAGCTTCTAGGAGCCTGACATGCCTCCTTTATAAAACTCTGTGGGGAAACCCTGAAAACTTTTAACGCAGTGTTTCAGAGTGATGTAAACCTTCTCACACCTCTTTGTCTCCGTCTGGCTGTCTGCCACAGGCCCAGCCTGAAGGTCACGGTAACATCAGAACAGTCAACTCCTACGCTGGCTTCACAGAGTTTGACAAAGACCCGGTTTTCCTCCATCCTGATTCCAGTAAGTTCACAAAAAAAAGTAAACTATCCTCAGGAAATATCTTTCTTAGGTGTATATTAGTAAATATCTGTGATGTTTGTGTAGATCTGTCGAAGAAGGAGTGGAGCAGAGTGTCAGCTGAAGACATTCTCAGCCACGAGGACCCCCGGGCTGCAATACTGGTAAGACGTGTTTGTGTGTACTTTTATTAAAACACTAAAGAAACAACTGTAAACTTTATTAATGCTGGATTCTGTCTTTGTTAAACGACTTGTTGTTTCCTCACCAGGAAAGAGTTCAGGTCAAATCTGCCCAAGCCAGCAGCCTGTAAGTGTCCTCCCTCTGTCCAACAAGATACACACACACACACACACACACACACACACACACACACACACACACACACACACACACACTTTACTCGCAGCACCCTCTGTATATACGTTACAAGCTCCCTGTTAGATTCATGAACTACATTAATGTCATCGGTTTCGTTAAACTAATGCTTCTTCTCTTGCTGTGCGTCAGACGAGCCCCTGGGGAAGATGTACCAAATGGTAAGTAAGTTGCGTCGGACTCGTTCTGCCTGGATCAGCTGGTCCAGCAGCTTTTACGGGGGCTTTGTTATCACGGTGACATTTAACCTTTTCCCTTTCTTGGCATCCAATGTGCGATACAATCTATGCTGCAAGAAGCGTCACCAAAACATGAGGATTCCCAGTATTTGTAATGTTTTACTAGCCTGACTGTTCATTTTGGAACTTTGTTTATGTTTAATTATAGAACTGTGGTGTACAATACTCATGTTGCTGGATGAGAGCCTCACTGTGTTCTTCTCTGGTTACAGCAGCTGCAGTTTCTCTCTTCACGCCTCGACACAGCCACCTGGGAGCCAGAAAGGACTGTGAGTAACCCGCTCTGACGGCACAACCATATTATGGAGATTTGTCCCTTAATCAAGAAAATTAAATGGCAACTATTTTGATAAGCAATTAGTCAAAATGCCAAATATTCGCTAGTTCCAGCTTTTCTCCTCTTTTCATATCTTTGTTAGTTTAATGGATTTGGATTGTTAAATTCTCCAAACTAAGACATTTAAATATGTTTTTTAAACAATATGCATCCTATAAAAGAACTATATACTGTACATTCAGAAAGGAGGGATGTGTAGGTACGATCCAGTAATTTATATTAACACAACAACAAAAGCTATACGTGTGTTAACGCCATAAAGTGTGGCTGTGACTTTCATACATAAGAAACCTATTTTAGTTTAACTTAGTAAATCTGGTCATTTGTAGGCGAATTAAAAAAGTAAAAATGTCCCATTGATGTATTCTTCATTAACTATCTGCTCATTCTGTGTGTGTGGGAGCACAAAGTCACTTTCCCTCATTTCTAATGTTTTGTGTATCTCTGACAGTAAATATCTTTATTACTGGACGTAATAAAATCAAAAAGAGTAAAATCAAAAAGATTATTGCAGATTATTTACTTGATATTTTATTATTTATAAGAAGAAGAAAGAATAGCCAAGAAGTTTAGTATACAGGCTGTTGCTGTGAAGTCGTACAGCGCCCTCTACTGGTGGACGCTGGAACAGCTCCGGGTGTGTTTAATTTAATTAATGTGCCCAAATGATTTTCCAGTGAGTGATTACCACTGCCATGTTTATTTATCTACATCAACTAATTATTTAAACAAAAGATAACCGTTCTCTTTTCCTCCATAGCGATTGGCTCACCGTTCAAGCCCGTGGAAAGCTACATGTACTCAGGTGAGACATGCACGATAAGTTGCATCATCCTCTTTTCATGTCTTATTTTTGTATTGAAAGATCTGTGGGTGAATAACCAAATATGTTCATTCTTCTTGTTATAATCCGTTTGTGTATTTACACATTACTTTTGCTCCCGCAGCTGTTGAGCGCAACAACTTGATGAGGCTGTCGCAGAGTATCCCCTTCACCCCTGTGCCCCCTAGAGGTGAGTCTGGATCACGGTGCATATTTCCCAGACATATCAGGGTCAGGTGAGAACACCGCAGACGGTGTTGAGAATAAACAGCAGGCAGTCGGGAGAATGAGGAAGTGTGCAGGCAGACGGGCTTTCTGTTTGTTTGTTCTCCCACACCTGCAGCTGTTTGCTTCACAATGACCCAAACTGTTGAAGACAAAGTCAGGTGCAAGTCTATTGATTGGATGTCACAGTTTTGAGTGGCAGGCATGTTGTTTTTGTTATTGTTGCTGTGAAAGTCTTGACGTGTAAATGCTTTGTGAGCATTGTGATCCATGCAGTTTCTATGAGGCGACAGTTATTATGAAATCCCACTAGGATACTTTATCAGATTCACTTGATGTTATTGCGTTTTGACTTTGTAGGTCCGTGCAGACGATCTACAAAAACACTTAAATAACTGACCGAACAAAAGAAATAGGGCCGAGAGCTCAGCAGACGCAAACCTGATGAGGAACTCGAGTGCTCTTGCAGTTGGTATTTATTAGCTGTTGTTTCCTGACTCATCTGCTGCAGTTTCGTGGCTCTCGCAGACGCACCCGACTGTTTTACACTGAACAGGATGTAAGAACTGGTTTGTGCACTGGAGAAAATGTGAGTGATGGGGCGTAACTCGTAGCAACCTTGTTCCCGGTTCAAATCCAGCCAAGAAAAACAAAACCAAAAGAAAAGTGTCTAAAGGAGGTCAAACACCGAACCCTGTCAAATAGCCCCATGATGAAGAGTCAACGCCTCAAAGCACTGCTGAGTATTACAGCTGCTTTAGAAGTAAAGATGTTCACGTGTCAGCAGAAGGGTTAGTGCTGGGGATGAAATCTGAAAAGGACAACACACGTGTGATGTGACTTCTCTGTGTTCCCTCAGGGGAGCCGGTGACGGTGTACCGCCTGGAGGAGAGCTCCCCAAACACCATCAACAACAGCATGTCTTCCTGGGCCCAGCGGGGCCTCTGTGCCAAAATAGAGTTTCTCAGCAAGGAGGAGATGGGCGGCGGCCTCAGACGGGCCCTCAAGGTGCTCTGCACTTGGTCAGAGTACGACATCCTGAAACCAGGACATTTGTATATAGTCAAATCCTTCCTTCCAGAGGTGGTCCAAACCTGGCAGAGCATCTACAAGGAGGACACCGTGCTGCACCTTTGTCTCAGGGTAGGGAGCACATGTAGCATTGCACTGTTGGGCTGGGCGTCACACACCCTGTCTGAAATCTAAAACGCATAAGCGGATCTATAGATCTAGTTTGATGTAGCATAGAAGTCCTTGCTTTTAGCTTTAAAGACGTATTACTAACGGCTAGAATCTCTATCGGTGGCAACTTCTTCCAACACCTCTCAAGCTCTATTTAAAGTGCTGGTCTTGTGTCACTCCAGGAAATTCAACAACAACGAGCTGCTCAGAAGATGACGTTTGCCTTTAACCAAATCAGGCCGAAGACGATTCCTTATTCGCCGAGGTGAGTGAGCAAAGCGTGCAGGAGGGTTGGCAGAACACGGACGCACTTACAGCCGCTTTATTTCCATATCCTGATACGTCTTTGTTGGATTTATAAAAGATATACACAGCCAAGTCCCACATTTTGCTTAGCTCATTGTGGTTTAGCGATTTGCTTAGTTGTATATAAAGTAAGCTGTACAACAGATGATTTACACGTCCACACACACACTCTTCCACACACACTCTTCTTCACGTTCCCCCTGTGTGTTCAGGTTTCTGGAGGTGTTTCTGCTCTACTGTCACTCTGCCGGACAGTGGTTTGCTATAGAAGAGTGCATTACTGGGGAGTTCAGGAAGTTTAACAACAACAACGGCGATGAGATCGTCCCCACCAACCTGCTGGAGGAAACCATGCTGGCCTTCAGCCACTGGAGCTACGAGTACACCCGCGGAGAGCTGCTGGTGCTCGACCTGCAGGGTAAACACTCAGCGTGTCACCGCACAGAAGCCCTTCAAATGCAGACACGGTTTTTTTTTTGTTGTTTGGTTCAAATGAAATGGCATTTTGTTACATTAATTTAAAAAGTCGTGGATCTGGGAGATGTAGTTTCTCTTGTTTCCTGACAAATGTGTTGAAATGAATGTCCTTTCTTCATTAACTACGTGTGTGTGTGTGTGTGTGTGTGTGTGTGTGTAGGGGTTGGGGAGATTCTGACTGATCCATCAGTTATTACGAGCGGTGAGAAGGGGTAAGTGAACTCTCTTCAAATAATTATTTTCTTAGCTTGTGGCTCAATATTGTAAAGTTGAAACAAAGACATACTGAATAACACTTCCACTTCCCCGGTTGCTTTTTGCAGTAATGTTGCACTAACTGCTCACTGTGTGGGACTCTGTGTGGGACTCTTGCAGATCCTATGATATGATATTTGGACCTGCCAACTTGGGGGATGATGCCATTAGGAACTTCCGAGCAAGGCACCACTGCAACTCCTGCTGTCGGAAACTCAAACTTCCAGGTGAGGCGTACTGACGGCTGTTCAGTCACCTTAATCCTCAACTAAATCACAAATGTTGGCGTTTGAGTCGTTTAAAGATCTGCTCTGATGTGTCTGAAGACATAAAAAACACTTTGATTTTAATGATCATTTAGTTTTTGTTTCCCTGATGTTCATTGCGGCGCTGCAGCATTTTGAGCGTCGCTGCTGTAATTTCACACGACCCTTATACGGGTGGTGATGGTCTAGTGGTTCGCCTTCCAAACCAAACCAGAAGGTCGTGAGTTCACTACCAGGGCTGCCACCATTGTACCCCTGAGCAAGGCACTTAACCCTGAGCTGCTCCAGGGAGACTGTCCCTGTACTTAGTTCACTAAGTCGCTCTGGATAAGAGCGTCTGCTGACTGACCTGTGATGTAATGTGTGCCTCGCCTCTCCACACACACTCCAAGCCCAGACAGGTGACACGGTATTATAAATTCTAATCTGTCGTTCCTTCTCTTCCAGATATAAAGCGGAACGATTACACGCCAGATAAGGTGACGTTCCCACAAGAAGACCCTCCCAACCCGGGGGGCGGAGTCAAGGAGTCCCGCCAATCAATGAGGCTGATGCTCTGAGCGGTTTGAGGACGTTTCTTTTTTTTTTTTTTTTGTCAAAGCCAAGGAGCAGAGAGGCGCGCCCAATCAACTGGAAGAATCACACCCGTTCCCATGGGAACCAGTGCATGCAGACATGTTTTTCTTGATCCCGCCAAAATGCTGTGTCGAACACAATTCAACCACGTTAACCTTTTTGTGTTTTTCTTTTTTTGGTAAAGAATACACGAGGAAAAGAAGTTTTAAACATATTTTGTACAAGTTTATGAAAATAAATATATATATATATATATATATATGAAATGGATATATCGACAGGTACAATATCATCGCAGAGGGTTTATTATTTATTAAGAAGTTTGAGAAGTTGCCTTGTTTTAACAAAAGAGAAGATCAAAGTGCATCGTGCATCTGTTACAGCAGCTTCAGAGACGCCGGCTGCTGAGACTCTGCAACACTGCGGTTTGCCACCATCATTTTTATAAATGTATAAAGACTTGTATCACTACTTTTTGTCTCTTAGTTAATGAACGGATATACATGAATTTGAAAATCTTGTAAAATATGGGCAGATTGCAATGCAACTTTTACAGAACAATGTATGTCATTTTATTGTATTGAAAGTGTGTCCACCAAAATATTGCTGATAGTTTTTATTGTTACAAAGGTACTATTGCTATATCTTTGTCATCAACTATTGTATGAGCGAATTACAAACTAGTGTATCTTATAGATACTGTGACCTGGCATGAGCTGAACAGATTAAAATATTTTATTCAGGGGAACTGACAGACGTAAGGGTATTACTGTATACATTTTGTACTGGACATCATTTTAAACAAATAAAATGTTAAAAAGCTTTAGCAACATCGCTCGAGTGTTGAACGAATGTCTTTGTCTTCATGCATGGTCAACATTCAGATTCTAATGGACATCCACACATATCTGCAAGATCTTATTCCCTGAAGCTGATATTCAGTGGAAATTAGTGCCCAAACTGTAACTTTGTTGTCATCATTTCAGGCCCCGAATGATTATTTGATGCTTTTCTTTGTCACTTATTTACGCCTTGAACTGCCCGTTGTACAAATGCCCCGTTGAAATGTCTCCACCTCGAGGTGTGTAGGTTCCAGGCAGGCACACTTTTTCACAAGCAAATGACCATCACTAATATGCAAGAGCCCATCATCAGTAGTCCTGCAGATTAAGGCTGCTGGTGGATTCCTGAGCGTGTGCCTGCAGAAGGAGACAATGAGCCTGCTGTTTAGACCTCGGATCCCTCATCCGGACGGCAGCTGCTGGTATTTGAATTCTCTCACAATAACCTCAGATCTGACCGATAGACTGCTCACCTGTCAGATCGGGTTCAGCTGAGGATACGGCTGCTTCTCTCTTGGCTTGAATTTTTCATTTGTACAGTAGCTTTTCCTTCTCAACAGTAGGAGTTCTTCAGCGTGTCCCTCTTGCATGTCGCTGTTATTAATTATAAAGCAGCAGATGAACTCACAGAATATGTAACTTTTGCACAAAAGACTTTATTTGAACTGCGACTGTTGAACCTTTCGTTAAACTTTGATCTGCCCTCCATCCCCAATGGAAAAGCACAAGTAAGGCATCTTCTCATGGACAGGAGCTTGACTCCCACGGGTCCTTGAAAGTTTGTGAATTTGAGGGGGAAGTGCTTGAATTTATATATTTTGTGCGAGAATAGAAATAGAAGTTATTTTGATACTTTTATGTTTTACTTAACGTTAGTGAATAGACTACGTGCCGCTTGTCTGCATACGTGTCTCCCGCAGTCGCATCATTGTTTCACGCTCTACCTGATCGACCTGTGATCCCTGCCTCTAGCTGTGCCGTGTTGGATCCTTGAATTTGAGGGAATTGGGCTTGAAAAGTCCTTGAATTTGATGCATAAGAAGATGTGGGAACCCTGCTGGAGGAAGGATTGACATGGTTCCCACGGGTCCTTGAAATTCTTGAAAGTGTGCGAATTTTAGGGAGAAAATCAAGGCCTTGAAAGTTTTTGAAAATAGACATGGTTCATTGAAAGTGCTTGAATTTATGTAGTTTGTTCAAGAAAAGATATCTAAGTTATTTTACTTGACTCTTCAACGAGTATATAAATGTATGCAATATATTGTTTGTGCTGCCTCATCAACACATCAAGCCTCGCTCTCTTTTTGATTGTCTGTGAGATTCTGTAAAACCTGCAAGTTCTCATTCCCAGTGTTGTAAGAACTAGCAGGCTACAACAAGCTACAACAAGCTACAACTTGCAACTGTAAATAACCTCGATCTGTGTCTCACAGTTAATGCCGTGTTGAGTCCTTTTTGAGGGAAAAGGACCTTGAAAGTCCTTGAATTTGATGTTCAAGAAGGTTTGGGAACCCTGGATTAAAGAAGCAGCCAGTGACTCTGTCATACTGTTTGAGAAAAATAAACTGCAACTGTAATTAAACTATAAATAGAACTTGTGGCCAGGTATGAGTCGTAAACTGGACGGGCTGGTTTTCCCTCCCAATGGGTGTGGTTTACTTTATAAGAGGCAAACAATGACTCGCATTTTGTTCAGCTCGTCTTTGGACTGAAAGTTTACAGCTCTGCAGTCGACTACAGGCGACACATCCGCAGCAGAACGATGGCTACTGTCTCCGTCGAATATTGGTAAGTGTTGAACTTTACATTGTGTTTATAAATGTTGCAGTAAACTCATTAAAGTTGGGAGGTAGAGATGTTTTATTTCAAACCAGGGTGTAGTCCAAGTGCAACTGGTGGGAGATACATTATACTTCATTAATTAGGCTATGTTAAGGATTTAGATTTGAACAGATGATCAAGTGAAAGACTCATCTAAATACTAAATACTTATTTAGTTTCTATTGTAATTGATATTTCCTTTTGTATATATTACCATTTATGACATTAAAGCAAGGTGGAGAAGCATTCTTGTTTTGTTTTTTCTTGTGTCAATGCAGCAATTATATGTTCTTTTTTATATTATATGAATATAAAATAATGTATTTAATTGTTAAAAAGGTTTTTCTGCATTGAAATTGAATTCCTTTGCTTATTTTGACTCGTGCATGAATCATTTGTAGGTTTGAGAGTTTCTATGTGCCAATAATAACGTTAATTAATATTTATTTTCCTTGTTGATTTTATGCTGCAGTAGAGGATGAGGTTATTCCTTCCGCTACCAGGAACTAGCCGATGCCCTTCGGCAGGTTCCCGGTGTGCAGGAAGTGAATGGACGTGTAGGGAGGTCAAGTAAGCTGCTTTTTCTTTTTCCACTTAGACTTTTCGGTCTGCTATGCCACAAAAAGAGAAGAGCAAATAAGAGTATCTCTTCTTATATGCCAAATATGTCCAAAAGCATTTAGTTTTTGTTTTGGTATCAGTGTGTGTGACATATCTACTGTCTCAGATAAATACACAGATGATACACAGATGATATTGTGTGAATAATGAACTACATGACTTGATGTATTCTTATGTTTCACCCCCTCAGACAGCTTTGAGGTGTCAGTGGATGGTAAACTGATCTACTCCAAGCTTAAAACGGGAAAGATGCCTACTACTACTGAGGTCAGTGTGTTAGTGAGATAAATATCTACCATTTAAAAAACAAAGTGGCATCTTATTTACTGGCAAATAACTGATTCACTTAATGTTAAAGGACTGTGGGTAATTTGCTTATGAAAACACAATTTTAGACTTGAATTGTTCAACAACATTTTTCTACATCTAGAAAAACTCTTAACTTAAAAGACCAGTGTGTAGCATTTAGTGGCACCTAGTGGTGAGGTTGGAGATTGCAACTAACTGAAAAGTCCTCCGCTCACTTCCCCCCTGTCCAAGCTTGTCGGAGAAACTACGGTGGCCTTCAGGTCATTTGAAAAACGCGTAAGGCCCTCTCTAGAACGTGTTTTTTCGCTCGCTCTACTTTTAGAAACATGACGGACTGATGAAAACAGTAACATAGTTATGAATATTATATTACATTTCTGCAAATAGATACCCTTAAATACTACACACTGGTCCCCGAGTTATACATAACATTTGTATCTCAAATAACAATATATTATTTTTCTTTTGAACTTTGCCAGCCAATACTTTCCTTGAGACATGTTACACAACTGCATTCTTCCCATCCCTGTGTTATTAGTAATTGTGGTTTGGGCTCCACACCCACATAGCTAATAGAAATCTTACATTATGTAATTTAGTCATTCATAATTACTATAATTAAAATACCAGGAAATACCAGGATCAAATTAAAACTGATTTCTAGTTACTCCCTTTATGGGACATGCAAGAATTGCATCAGAATTAAATTATATATAATAATAAATATAATATATAATAAATTGTATTCATATTACAAAATAAACAAGAGTCTGCAGCCTTGCTAGCAGCTCACAATGACAATGCTAACCTGTTTATAATTCTCACCATGTTCTTAGATTACAGCGTTAGCATGCTAACACATGCTAACATATGCTAATGAGCACTAATCAACTAAATAAATGTTACCTGATGATGGCGCTAAATGAGAAGTCCGAGGATGAAAATTCATCCCGACGGGCTCATGAATGTGTTGATGGTAGACGGTCCTCTACAACAAACATGTTTTGTGTTTCGTGTGAGCAGGTGGTGGACTTGGTGAAGAAGGCCATAGCCAAAAATGGATAAAGCGAGTGACAATACACAAGAAGATGAGAGCATCTCTGAAGGGCCAGGCACTAATCTGCACTTCTGTTTATGAATGTACACATGAAAAATCATGCCGTGTGTACATGATGCAAGTCCAGAAGCTTTTCAGCTGCCTGGCGCCTGAGGAACTGCTCTCCTACAACTATACTCAGAAATCATTTACATCTACTTACTCAGGAATGGGAAACTCTTTTAACTTTTAACTCTTTATCAAGCCACGTATATATGTTTTCATATTAGAGATAGCCAAATAAGAAGATCGGTCCCACTCTTATGTTTGTATGTGAATATGAAGCTACCGCCAGCGAGTGGTTAGCTTAGCTTAGCATAAAGACTGGAAACAGGTGGAAACAACTAGCCTGTCCTCTAAACCAAATCTGCCTGCCACCACTTTCTAAAGCTCACTAATTAACATGTTGGTTGTTTAATCTGTACAAAAAACGAGAGTTTAAAAACTGCAATCTGCTGTTTGACGGGGGGTTATGTGCCGGACCATTTCTTGGCTTGGACCACTAACTTCAGTCTACGCTACTGGTCCAAGCAAAGAAATAGTCCGGCACATAACGCCCCCGTAAAATGGTGAATTGTAATTTTTACACTTTTGTTTTTTGTACAGATCAAACAAGTTATACAGTAACATGTTGATTAGTGAGATTTAGAGGTTCTGGTAGGCAGATTTTATTAACCCTTTGAACAGAGCCAGGCTAGCTGTTTCCACCCGTTTCCAGTGTTTATGCTAAGCTAAGCTAACAAACTAGTTGTAGCCATATATTCACCGTACAGGCCTGAGAGTGGTATCGGCCTTCTCATCTAACTCTGGATAAGAAAGCTAATAATTAAAAATATATATAAATATACACCTAATGCTGGTATATATGCATATATATATATAGTATTTATTTTTATAAATACATGGATTATCACTTGGATGGTGTTTTGTACTGCTATCTCTTGTTACTGTAGCATTTTAGCAGTTAAAATAAACATTAAATCAATGGAAAATGTTACATATTAGATATTTAATTTGACTTATAAAACATATACATGAACTTTTTAAAACAATTTACAATATTGTTATGCTGTTCTCATCTTAATCTGTAATAAATCAAACAAAAATGTTTTTCCTGAAATGCAATAAAGTATCACTCAACAACCAATGATGATTTTCACGTTACTTATTTAAAAGCCAAGTTGTTCTGGAAAAGAAGACTACAGTCAAATGTCTCTGTGCGTGGTGATCGGTGTGTGCCCGACTGATACGATCGAGCACCTCAACAGAGATCAGCCAGACTTCCTGAACGTTGTCCTTCTGTTTCCACCAGATTAAATATCAAATATCTGAGAATTCAATATGGGATGGAAATATAAAGCTTCCTCTAAAAGAAAAAGAAAATCGATTTTTCATGCACTGGTGTATTTTTGGGCTATTTTACTTCTACGTGTCTTCTTTTAAACTTTTGGAAAGAAAACATCCAAAATACACATTCAGGTGTTTATTTCACTAACTTTGTCACTAGATAATGCTTCATGTGCACATCTAAACAAACCATTTCAGAAAACTTGTAATACAACAAATAATTGTCTTAATGTACGTAATCAACTAGGGAAGGTTCATGGTGATATCTATTAGTTAATTTGTTTACCCTATTTACCTGCAAAATATATGATCTTACAATATAAATCTCTAGAGGATGTTTTTCTCAGACTCTGAGCCAGAAATCTCCACTTCAGTAGCACTTCAGTTTCATTCCTCTATATTCTGAAGCTTGCTGGAAATGTATGCAAATGCAGTGACATGCAGTGAGGTTCATGGCTGGGGAGGGACTGACTCTTTCAGAGTCAGATTTACAAATATAAGAACCCAACTGAGTAGCTTATTCACCATTTTCTTGGCAGCATGAACATTGACTACTGGTTATTTTTCATATCTCACACACACACACACACACACACACACACACACACACACACACACACACACACACACACACACACACACAGGTCACAGGTAAGGTACATATTTGCCCAAAAGATAACCATTTATATCATTTATAGCAGGTCAGAGAGGTACATGTATTTGCTCTGCAGCCTCCATAGCGTTTTTAGTCTGATGCTTTGATTAATTCTATTCTAGCTCACGTGCGCCCTCTTCAGTGCGGCAGAGTACTGTCTGCCTCACCTGGTGGTTTTATGTCACATCAGGATATATATAAATATATTACACACATACATTAACTGGACTATGGAAAGCCAGGACGCATAATAAAAGTGTCTGTAAACATTATATTGGCGACATACAGAGAGATAGCAACAGGCACGCGCCAAATGCATGCGCTCAACCTAGTTTGCGAGGGATTGCGCAATCCGAGGTGAGGCTCAGCTCTCTCAGATCTCTCCTGAGAACAGAGAATATGCAAATTCAGCGATGTTGACTATAAAAATGAATGAATCATACAGAAAATGCAGTTATAGCACAGACCAGTGGACAAATATAGCACATATGTATTAAGATAATGCCTCAATGGAAAAAGGAAAACTAACATTTTAAAAACAAATGTGTAATTCAAAAACATGTATCTTAAATCTGATTAATCAACTAGTTTCATAGTGATTTATATTAGTTAAAACAATTCACATTGTGCTCAAGTGACTATATGTGTCAAATAAAAGTAGTGGAGTAAAACATAATAAAATAAAAGTGGAGTAGAAGAAAAGAAATATAGGTATATATAGGTAAGAACATTTTGGATTGGCATTGTCTACCAGTCTACCTTTTATCACATGTTCACTGTCCTGTGTGAAAGAGTTGATATCTGCAGCAGCTGTGTGTTTGTTGTTGTGTTGGTCAGCCCCCAGGTCACAGAGTTTAACATGTTCCTCATTACTCTTATCGGGTCTGTAGCCTTAAGCTTATTGGTTCCTACTAAAAACATAAATCTGTAATAACAAGTCACGGTTATATATCATTTCATCCCTAATTTTAGAACACATTTTCCTACTGGCACATTAAAAGTGTATCTTATTATATTTCCTAAAACAGCTGTGTAGGAGCACATGGTGTCTTTGTAGTGTTTGTGGCAGCAGAACAGCGTTTATGAGTCTGACTCAAAATAAAAAACAGTGTTTATCATAATAAAGCAATCAATGGATGGCAGAGAGAAATAAAAGACTTGTTAATAAGGTCAATTCACTGTTGGTTTAGTCTTTTCATGGGATTTGTTGACATTAAACATAATGAAACAATGAAAAGCACATATTTTGTGGCTCTTTAAGCCCTCTAGATTGAATATTAAAGTAGTACCAGAGGACTGCTGCCCATGTAATCTCTGCACCATATAATCCATAAAATAAACAGATAATAACGTGAGATTTGTCGGCTGTTTGCGACACTGTTGAGGTTTCACTGGTAGAGTAAGAACGATCAACAGGAAACACATATCTCCACATCAGAAGCTGCTGGGGTTCTCTTTTTTACAAACAATGTTATCTACACTTTTTGTTGTGACCTTATTGGAGACAATGCTCGACGTGGGAGTGTGTGTGTGTGTGTGTGTGTGGAGTGTGTGTGCATGCTGTGGGAAATTGTCAGTTTCAGTGCTCCATCTGAAGGAAAAGACCGACACATGGACTCTTTGTCTGCGTATGAGAAGTCACAGATATGCAGGCACAATGACCTCATTGCAGTATCATGGCACACACACACACACACACACACACACACACACACACACACACACTGGCCTCATTTGTAATAGGCAAGTTTGTGACTTAATCTCTTCGGTTAGTCTTGTTTATCTTTATTAAAAAACATTTTCAAAGATTGTTAAACTGTGGGATACAAAGCCTCCAGTCAAAGCTGATAAACTGTAACTTTACGCATCTCATTATCAGGTAACGCTTTATATTAAGGTCCTTGTAATAAGCGTTAGTTAATAGACAATAAGGCTGTTATGTCCTTAGTTTATAGACTTTAAGAACATTAATAAAAGCCTGGAGATGTTTTAAATTGTTTATACAAACACATTTGAGTTATACTAACTCACCTTTTCTTTTTGCTTTAAGATTAATTCATAATTTATCAGGATTTGTTTTAGTTAACTGCTTTTTCAACATTGATCCTTTTGTTTATGTTGATATATTTACTGTAAATGTTATATTTTGTGAGTCTGGGGTTTTAATGTTCCATTTGTACAATGTTAGCGGTGACCCTGGTTAAGAGGCTTTTTATATCTTCTAAAACTGTGGCTGTAAAACAAAAGTGAAAGAAGTATTGGAATATAAAATAACAGTTTTACTTCAGTACAAGTAGAAGTATTACCAGATAAATGAACTTAAAGTATCAAAGTACTGACACATTTCAGATTGTTCGAATATTGTTTTACTCACTTTCAAATAAATGTAGTGAGGTTTAATCTGCTACAGCTCATTGTTGCATTATTAGAGCACTGTGCTGGTCGGACAGAAGAACATATCTTATTTATGAAAATATGTCTGCATATGAAAGGAGGGCAGATCATTTAATATTCATATTCCCCGACGACACACTCCTGACCTGCTGGAGACATTTAGGGCGAAAGAGAAAGCTGTACTTTACTGCACTCGATCACAAGAATCACAAACTCCATAATTGGTTCTTTTTTTTATTATATAAAAAACAGTGACAAATAAATAGACCAACAAAATGTAAAAATATAATGTTTGTGGATCTGTGTAGGGGGGGGGGGGGGGGGTGCTATAGCAACGGTTTGTTCTAATAGCAATATGTTTGAAGTCCGATTGGTCCCTGGTTTGATTGATATGATAAACAATTCACAACATATCATTTTAGCACCGTTGTGTTTTCGTGAGCGCTGTATTGAGCTCTGTAGACGCATGTAAATCACATTTCACATGAATGCAGGACAGACATGAGAACAATGAAATAACTGAATTAGCTGTGGGTCAGTTAGAAAAAAGGGGCCACTGCTTACAGTTTCATTTCATATAAATATAATATATTAATTTATACATTGTACACTAGAATGGCTCTTTACCACATACACAACTCGGGTAAACAAATTAATAATAATAATAATAAAAAAAAGGCAGCCTACAATTTTACAAATCAAAACCAAAAGCTGTGGGGAAACTGAAGTCTTTTAGCTGCACAGTTTAACATAGAAAACATTGAGAGCAAAGATAGTTCTGTGCAGAAACCTGTGCTTTAGAAATTAAACTGTCTAAGATATGCAATCTAAATGTCACTTACTCCAAAATTTCTGAAGGCATTGAGATCATTTTTACAATCTTATGGAGCAAATGACAAAATGTCAGTTTTAATGCGTTTGTGGGGTCTGAGTATGTGCAAACATTCAGTTGATGACTTGAGATTACAACCCTGAATTCACTACAGATTTAGCCTGTTTTCGCAGCATTGATGTTAGAATTCAAATATCAAATATCTACTTAATTGTGCCAAATGAGGACATGGATGAGGACGTGTTGAGGATGTAGAAGGCAAGCTTAGCGCACCAGGAGGAAGGTGAGTCCAGCGAGTCCCACACCAGCAGCAGCAAACAGCGCTGTCTTCATGGACGAGTCCTGCCTCACCTCTATGGCACTGCGAGAGAACTTACAGAACCCCTCCTACGAGAGAGAGAACAACAACAAGACAGTTAGAAACTTTTAGTTTAGTAGGAAGAGAGATCATCTATCTGCTACTTTCAGTTTTTCTGCATATACTCTAGGATTTTTACAAAACAAGAGAAAGTATTAGCTGCCAAAATGACTTCCAACCAACAGTGGCTTAGCTGACGGCTGGCGGCAATTATACAATATATTTTGGAAAATATGTCACAGTCACTGACAGCCCCGTGTTTCTCCATAAACACAGAAAAATATTTGCCTTAAGAGAGTGCCGCTGACATAAGCAACTTTTTCAATATTCTGACTGCACAGCAGTTCTTCAAAGTAAGAACAATAAATAATGTCTAAGTGTCAACCTGAAGTTATAGAAAAATGTGCCAGTTTGTCTATTATTATTCTGAAATTATTTATATTAATTATGAACTAATTGTAGCTTCTTCTGCCACATTAGCATGAAGACAAAAAAAAGAATTGGGTCAGTCAGACAGCTGTATATTTCTCCGTCATGTTTTTAAACAAAACCACACATTGGACCAGTGACTGCACCTGCTCTCAGCTCCAGGTGTTGCTTTGCAGCTGCTTGTTTTTCTAGTCATACCACGCTAACTTTCAATATAATGCCAAATTCAACACACAGAAGCTTTGACTGTTACTACAAAGTCCATCTGGCTGAGCTGGTTAGTGTCTGTTGAAACCAGCTGCCAGCTGAAGAAAGGAGGGGTAGGGGTGTGTGTGTGTGTGTGTGTGTGTGTGTGTCCATTCACAAAAGAAGACATTCAACTGTAGTCGTGTTTGGTGAGGCTTCTGTGAACTCAAGTTTCATCATAACAATCCCCTTAAGTTTTTCCAGTTAAATAAGCCACAACGAGCAGGTTTAAAATGATCTTTGTTCTTTTGATTTCTCGTGGCTAAACAAGTCGACAGTCCGCTACTGCCTTACAACACAAGCGTTTGTTTAACCATTACAAAAACACTGATAATCTAAAGCCCGAAACGGTTTGATCTTGGCTCTGAATTGACACTGTTTGAGGGTTGTCTTGTTGTAGACTACATTCCTCACAATCTTGCCTGTTGCTACTCTACAATTCATATAATCACAGCAGCCACATGAGACGTCTGAGCACTCGTTTCATCGGCAAACAGTAAAGTAAAAAAGGCTGCATCTAAACTAAGCCCTGGTCATTTTTTAAGCCACGTTTACAGATAGATCTGAATATAAACCCGAGCAGGAAGCAAACATGATCCGATCAAACTCGGTGGTTTCCAACAGCAAGTCTAAAAACATCACTTTCACATTAAGTCACACGGGGGTTTTTTGTTTTGTTTTAACAGTTCAGTTTTAAAACTGGCATCTAGATACAATCAAAATACCGCTCTTATCTACAATGTTTGTGTTGACTCAGCTCTGCTGTATATAAGAGTCAATCAGTTTAGAAGCAGACATGTTGATATAACTTACCCATCCGTCATTCTCCAACAGCCAGTCTTTCTTCTCCTCTCCCAGGTAATCAGCTATGGTCTCTGCCAGTCCCCTGCAGTTTCCGGGCTCCTGTCCTGGTTCCTGCCCCTGCACGGAGTCCAGCCCCGGCTTCATGCCCTTCTGCTCCTGCAGCTGTCTGGCCAGCACCCCAGTAAAGGCGAAAAGGGAAACAACCCTCCCCCAGTTCAAGTGTCCGTCTACCACCAGCTCCTCCATCACCTTCCTGAGGCTGGAGCAGGGGTCCGGCCCACACTGCCTCAGGAAGGTCTGAGCATGGGAGTGGAGGGTCGCCTGGTGCTGCTTCTCCATCTTCTGGGCCAGGAGCCTCATGGCAGCGGCTGACTCGCTGGGAGGTGGAGGGGCTGGCCGTGGGCTTGTGCAGCACAGGGACAGGTAGTCCTCTCCCAGAGCCAGGGTCTCTTTCCACAGCCCGCACGACATTTTCTACCAGGGAAAAATAAAAGACAGTTCATGAATTTTAAAACCTAAGGAAGCATCCTTAAAATTCCTTTTATTTTATTTTTTATAAACCAACATAATGGTATAGCATGCCATAAAAATTTAAAAGAATGCCAATAATAATAAAAGAAAAGCCATAAAAAAAAGTCATGGTATAGTACGTTAAAAAAATATCAAAGGCTTGTCATATGCACAAAGGATACAGGGTAGTAGTCAACAATGAAACATACTTAAGGCATAAAACAAGAAATAAATAGTTCAATAAAAATGCATAATAGTGCAAGTAAAATGCAGGAAGTCAAATATTTACATATAAAATAGAATGTGAACCAGTGGAAATAAATACTCTGCATAGTATGTCGTAAAAATAAATAAAAGTCAAAACAAAACAATGTCATACTATATTATGTCGTAAAATAAATTCGTATAAAAAGTCATAGTAAAGTGTGCAATAAGAAAGTTATAGTACTGCATGTCATTAAAGAGTCACAGTATAGTATGGCATAAAAGAGTCATTAAAAAACAGTTATTTATCTGTTACAGCTTTAGAGCTCTGTTCATAGTTAGCATTAGCTTCCCTTAGCAATAACCTATAACACTCGTATATCACCACTGGCTATTGTCAGGGTTTTATATTTTGGAGAACAAAAAGAGCATCGTGCTTCCGGAGCTTCTGAACCCCCCCCCCCCCCCCCCCCCCCCCCCCGCTATATAACTTCAGCCAGGTATCTAAATCACCTTGACAAGGAAAGGTATGTTAGCATAGTGATAAAGGCTAATGGCGAAGGTTAGCACCGTTAACAGCAACGATATTAACGGCCAACGGCTGGTGTGAACGTTAGCTCTCGGTTAATGCGATCCGGAAGATGCTGGAGGCTAAATACACAGCTACGATATAAATACCACAGTAGTTTGAGTGTTGTACAAAGTGAATTAGCAGCTTTAAAAATAAAAATAAAGGGGGTTTAAGTGGTGAACTTGCAGTCGGCTAGCCGGCTGCCTTTCTCTTGTAACTAACCGTTGATCTGTCACCAGAGCAATGGAGGACACAAAGGACCACACAGGCTAAGAGGAGCTAGCTAACTAGAGAGCCACATCATCGCATTAAACGTCGTTTTATGTCATATTACCAACACGTGTGTGTGCTAAGAGTTTTACATTTACAAAATGACTTATGTGTAAGTATGTAAAATACATATTTCCGTGCGTAAAAGAAACAAAAGCTTACCCTCCCAGCGATATCAGACTGCTCTCTGCACATACGGACAGCGGAAGGAGATTTTTGTTACACTGAGTGTCATTCTCCCTTCAGCTGGCTGCTTCACATTTATAATAAGACTCCGCCTCCGCGTTACACGCATCTGCTGCTGCCCGCAAAAAAACCCGCAAAAGTCCCGTCAAAATACATGAACATTTTCTTCTTTTTTTTAGATTAAAGCTAAAAACAAACACAATTAAGTCGTTATCTGTTCCAATATTAGGTATCATGCTAATATATACAGTCTGGATGTAGGAAAACCAGAAGTATCTAAGATATATTATTGTCCTGCCACATTATTTGTAAATTATAAATGTTAATAAAGGTCTAATATACTCTCCCTGGCCTCTTTATTGGCTAACCTACACCTATTAATTTGAATGCAATCCGATTTAACAGATCTGCCACAAATTCTATATTTAAGAAGATTATAATCAGTTTTTGTTTGACACTCTCTGAGAGGTGTTACTTCACTTATATGATTATGATGTACAGTATATCACCACTGAAAACTACAACCTCAATAATAAACACATTAAATGAACACCTCTTTGACAGTGTCAATCAAAACGGATCATTATTATCTTTGTAAAGCTGTTTCACACCAAAGTGGTGCAGCCAGGTTTCACAAGTGCAGACTTGTCATTTTAGGTTTCATTCATCACAAAACCGTCCCACACCTTTCGCTCTCAGTGTGTTACATCACAAGGTTTCAACTACACAACCAGAGACCAGACAATGATCATGAGGAAGTGAAAATGCAAAGAGTTAATTTGATTCCAAGTATTGCAAGTCAGTCAAAGTAAATGGTTCACGTCGAATGGTGAAGCTGGTGATATATTGGGTACTTCTTGTGCATGGTAATACCCGTCCGCCCTCTCCTCCTTCATCAACCTTTCCCTTTCCCTCGGGGTTTCCCTCTTTGAATTCCAAATAACCTTTAATTCACGCTGGAGTTTAAATATACAAAGTAATAATGCAAGAAGCAAGAAACTGTAGCCCACAAAACCCAGATGACATGTTTTATGAGATGAGCTGCTGGGAAACATCTCATCTGAAACCGAAATGTCATTCTGCAGGTTGATAGTAGAGACTCCTAACCTAGTTTAGATGTGAAAACAGTTCATCTATAATGGTGTGACGATGATGTGGAAACGTACGGTTGACCTTTGAACGTTTTTAAAACGTGCTTTTTTAAAAGCATTTCTACCAAACACTGTCTACAGGTGACAATTTAAGGATTTGTCTAATCTCACACTGTTCCTAATGCACTATTGTTTACATGCAAATCATTCATAAGGTGAATTGTAGAAGGGCCTCTGCAGCTTTCCTGTCCATTGTGCCACTTCCTCTTTGCAATAAGTCACTTACGTAGATCATTGGTAAGTCTTTTCATGTGAAGATCTCTTTTTACCACAGTGTTGGGGAAGCTACTTTGAAAGCTTTGAAAGCTACCGATTAGTTCACATTGAACCACAGCAAAGCTACACGAGAGAGAAATCTAGTTTAGTTCAACTGAAGCTTCGCAGGAGAAGTAGTTCAAAGATCAAATTCACAATGAAAATGTGATACGACATTATAACAAAATATAATGTAAAAAATACCACACAGTTGAATTTATTTTTAAAAAGTACCGACTTGTTCACAGGTCATTTATAAAACAAAAAATAAAATAAAATACGCCACAATTTATTAAAATCAGTTTATTTTGCAAACTAATATTTCTACAAATTAAAAATAAATAAAATGAAAAAATAATTCCTTTCATTGTATGGCCCAAAAGGGTTTGTAGTTTCAACTAGTAACAACAATAAAAAAGTCAAAAGTCAAAAAAAGTCAAAATTATTCTTGTCTTTTAGGTAGCAGTGACCCAATTCATGTGGCAGACCCAATTATAATATTATTATTATTATTATTATTATTATTATTATTATTATTATTATTATTATTATTATTATTATTATTATTATTATTATAAACCCTAAATGCGTGGTAAGTTTAGTTTGTCCTCATCATACCCTAGTGGCATAGCTATGGATGTAAGGATATGTCTTTTTAAATTCTACAAATGATCCCTAAAAAAGGACTTTTCATGGGAAACACAGCCAGACAGACATCCCTGTTGTGATGCAGTGCAACGCCCCCTGGTGGCATGCGGTGCAACCAAACACTCATTCGTTTCCCTCGAGCCCATTTAGTTGTTATTAAAATAAACAACAAAACCAGGATAATAGTTTTTCCTGGGATGTCTTACGAGAACACACACACACACACACACACACACACACACAAAAAAAAAAGGTGTGAAATCGGTAACACATAACCCATGATGATCAGCTCTCAGGATATTTACATTTCTCCCTTCACAGAATACAAGAAATGCAAATGTCAGCCATTGAGATTGAATCTAGGTCAACCTCGGTGCCAGGAGGCTGCAGTTGAATGAAGCCTGTGTGGCACAATCCGTTAAGATCAGCGGATATACCAAACATCCATTTGTATTTTGTTAATGCAGAGACATGTCGGGTCACCTTTATCTGTTTTGGCTCCACCTGCATATGAGGCTTTCAGAACGGAGGGATTTAAAGGCAGAAGAGGAAACAAAGAAACAAAAACAAACAAAATCAATACTTAAAATCTTCTTTATTTTTCACACTGTTGAGGTTTATACAGAGTGAAATGTTATAATCTGTGGCCACAATCACAACGATGTATCTGGCAGCGTGCCTGTAAAAACAGCACGACTGTAGGATTGATATTATCTGTAGTTCTACACGGCAGAGCAGATGTCCCACTATGTAAGGAATAAATATTACTTAATTATCAGACATCAAGCTAAACAATAATATACAACAGTAACAAAGATTAGGAATCCACATGCCTCTTCAATGAATACCCACCCTACAGTTCTAATAACATAATATATTCTCATTCAGGACACACGTTTTAGGTTTCAGTGCTTCTGTGTGTTGTCGCACTGAAGGTGTGTATGTACACACTCCTGCAGTAGTAGTGTTGCTTTCAGACAGGGACCTGCAGTCTTGGCAGTCGCACAATGCTGGTGCTGTCGTCACTGGATCACAACTGTGATATCAGCTCTAGGACCAAATCTGTACAAGAGAAGAGAGAAGAATCATAAGCTACTCAAATAAAAAGTGGCAGAACAAATAAATACAAATTGATCTTTATGGGAAATACTCCTGATTAAATAAAGGTTAAGAAAGCATACGTAAAGAAAGAAACTGGAATATGAGTGTGTTATTACCAAGATATCAATACTTATTTGGGTGAAATACTCAATGTTATTCCCCAAATTAATTTAATAAACAGCTGTTGTGACGGGATTTTCTGACGGAAGTGGTTTCGGTCATGTTGAGCGAGGGAAACTGCCGCTCACCCGTAAGGTGTTGTCCCAGGAGGCCGAGCACAACGCCGTGCCGTCAGGTGACACTCTGAGTCTGCTGACGCGGTTCTCATGACCGAACAGGACGGAGACACGAGTTCCCTTCAAAACGTCCCACACATTGATGGTGTAGTCATTATAACCAGCGAAAAGCAGACGACCTGGGGGCGAGGAAGTAAAAGTACATGAAACAGGAAGTGGGGGGTTTGGAATAAGAGGAAGTAGAGACAGACAAAAGTTTGGATATTGAAATTGTGAGACAAATGTTTGAAATTTAATACTAGCTTTCCCAGTTAGCTGATGAGTAATGCAGATGATTCAATACACTCCCAATGTTTGTTATTAGTTTTAAAAGCTTTACAAACTCCTCACCACTCAGAGAGAAGTCCACACTGGAAGCACCAAATATAATGCTGTCCTTCTGGTAGATGGCGACCTCGCGGTCAGCTCGCAGGTCAAAGAAACGACACTGAGGGACACAAACAAACATGCAACAACACAGACGGGACACGCAATGGTATTTAGACTTAGTTATCTTAGCTGACAGTAGGCACTATTACAGTATATTATAGCGATAGGGTCGGGGGTCAGGACGATATGAACATTTCCTGTCACGATTATCCTCACCAAAAGAATTGTGATTCATTATAATCCTCAAAATACGCTTAAAACTCATTAAAATGGCACAAAAACATACTTTACATGTACAGAAAAAAATATTCTTATTGCATCTCTCGTTTTCTTTTGTGAAAAACTAACAATAAAACAATCTTTAATAGAGTAATAAAACATCATAGCCCCGCCGCATAAATAAAGGATACAAATAAAAATATCTACATTGTGCGTCTGTTCGTCCTGACATGATCATTTCTGTATTTATTTTTTAAATCAGGCCCTATTCTTCTTTAATTGCTTTCCTTGAATGTTTTCTATCTCTAGTTTCTGTTAACATGTGTTATTCTGTTCAGACACATGTCCTGTTCACTGAGTTCACTTCTTCATCAAATCATGACAGGAAAGTGATTCAGAGTAAGTCCAATAAATCAATCTCCACACATGCACTGAGGACGTCAATTCAACAACTCGTGCACAGGACACATATTGACCCGAGCAGCAGACACACGACAACAAACTGATAAGCAGGTCATACAGTACGGCGTGACTCACTGTGGCATCGTCTGAAGCGGAAGCAAATGCATCTCCACTGGGATAGTACCTGAAAACACACGACCGAGGGAGGAATTAGAAGTTCTGCACCAACGAGCAGAAACTTGATTACTCATTTTAAACAAGTGAGTGATTCTGCTGCTTGAACAGGGCCTGAA